>NC_085141.1:40285656-40333509 GCF_024139115.2 Armigeres subalbatus | reverse complement strand
TATCGGTGTGGTGTAGTGGAAATTATGTCCGCCTTTCGCCCCTTGAAGTATGATTTATTACTAGTTGCTGACGTTTGTATTCTTAAAGACGAAAACATGTGCCGAGAATCACTCACCGGAATATAGATTGGCATCCTATGCCATTGTACGCATGGTTAACTAAAGCCCCGGCAATTCAATTTAACAACCTCTCCGTTTTGGAAAGGGTTTCATCCGGACTTACGACACTACCCATAATTCATTACCTTAATGCCATTACCCCGAAGGCCACTACCCCGAACGCCACAACCCGAATGAATCACTACCCGAATTGCCATTACCCTAATGGGACACTACCCGAATGAACTAGCAGTACCCAATTGTCATTATTTCAAGTTAATACTTCATTTCAATGAAAAATAGTACTCAATCATATGAATGAACAATTGGAACTGAAACTGTTTTAATGCAATATGGAACTAGTATTCTTACTCCGTAAGATCCGTTCCACTTCGTATATTATTTCTTGAAGATTCCTGAATGGCAGGGGAGATTATGCAGCAAGTTTTCATGCACAACGTTTTGAGAGTTGGAGCAATTGCGGTCCACGTCAGAATGGCTACTAGGGCAACAAGGTAGAAGTTGTTCCTTGGTCGCTGTAGTAAAAGCAACGGATTCTGGATGAAGCGTGGTCAAATCTCAAATCGACGAGGGGTGAATGGTATAAGAGTGGAGGTGAGTAGTGGTAGTAGTGAGTAGTGAGCGGAGTAATAGTAAACGAGTAAGAGTGAGTGAGTAAGAGTGAGCGAGAAAGAGAGCGAATGATTGAATGTAAATGAATGAGTAAAAGTGGATGAGGAGGAGTGGTTAGAGTAAAAGTAGAAAGGTGAATGAATGAGGTGAATGAGTAATAATTAGTAAGACGGAGGAACGGAGTGAGTGAGAGTTTGTGTATGAGGTGAGAGAGAGGGGAATTGTTCGTCTTCGAGAAGTTGCGTTGACTTAAAGAAGGCATCATCTCGTTTCCCCTTCTATCGAGCAGACGTCTTTCAAAAAGGAGTATTTCCTCTGTGTGCCTTATCAAGGTATAAGCACGTTCATCTGAAGGTGGTATCATCTCCTCTGTCTGCCTTATACCGGGCAACCCGTCCATTTAAAGAAGCGTGCACTCCTCTCTGCCTTATACCGGGCAAACGCGTTCTTTTAAAGAAGGTATCATCTCTTCTGTCTGCCTTATACCGGGCAAACGGTCCATTTAAAGAGGCATCATCTCCTCTGTCTGCCTTATACCGGCAAATACGTCCATTTAGGCATCATCTTCTCTGTCTGCCTTATACCGGGCAACGCGTCCATTTAAAGAAGGCATCATCTCCTCTGTCTGCCTTATACCGGAAAACGTCCATTTAAAGAAGGCATCATCTCTCTGTCTGCGTTCATTTAAACGAGGAATAATTTCCTCTGTATGCTTTATACGGCAAACCGTCCATTCAGAGAAGGCGTCATCTCTCTGTCTGTCTTATACCAAAAAACGCGTTATTTAAACAATTGACATCCTCTTGCCTTATACGAACAGACCTTCCATTTAAAGAAGGCATATCTCCTCTTCGCCTTATACCGCAAACACACCATTTAAAGAAGTCATCATCTCCCTTTCTGCATTATACCGGCAAACGCGTTTATTAAAAAAAGATCGATTTTACTCTGTGCCTTATACCGGGCAAACTCGTTCATTAAAACAAGGCATCACTCCTCTGTTTGCCTTATCCGCGAAAACGCGTTCTGTTGGAAAAAGGATCTCTACTCCATTTCGTAGAATAGTACTTTTCAGGTCATATAATGATAGGAATGACTTAAAGCTAATTAGAAGAAAAATCAAACCGTTGGTTAATCTGGTTGGTTAAAACTGTTGCGATTCATTGATATATGTTGTGTAATAGAATACTATAGATTCTAAATGTTTTCAGGGTAATTGCCTTTCAGGGTAATGGATTTCGGGTAAGTATCCCATTCGGGTAATGACTTTCGGGCACTGTCCCATTCGGGGTAGTGGCCTTCGGGGTAATATCATGGGGTACTGGGATTCGGGGTACTGGGGTGGAGCCTTCATCCGTTTTGCCAAAATCTTACTACCTGCAAAACTGGACCGTATTGCATTGTCGGCCTTCGTATTTGTGAAGAGAGTTAGTTGTTTCTATAATAATTTCCATAATAATAATAATTTGAATCAATAAAGGACATTTAGATATCTCACGGAATCTGTTCAAACGCTCGTGTTTTCGGGGATACCTCGCACGCGAGGCGGCGCACAGCTGTCATTTTGTTGATTTAGCTTTGCATGCGTGAAATAAAAAAATGACAGTTGTGCGTTGTTTGTATCGAGTGGTGTGTCCCCGAAAGCGAGCACATCGAAACTGGATTCCTAAGAGTGACTTAATGATTGAGCGCCCTACCTTTGAAGCTCTACCAACTTTTATTTCCTATCTGAGTCTTCTCATATCATATTTCATAGAATGCTTGGATTCGATTTTCCAACGTGAACGAACTAACTTCGTCAATAATCTTGATTGAAAACGCGATGTTCATCAATCTTGACCACGGCTATCAAATCACCAATTATTTTTCAAGCTTTGACTTAAAACTTACGTATTAAAGAATGAATAATAAAAGAGCTTCTCGAGTATGCTAGAAAGCTGTAGCCGTATCTAAGTTTCTTATTCTTAAGCGCCACGGCCACAATGTAGTCGAGGTCAATCGCCCGCGGGCCGTACGTTGAGCAGCCCTATAGACACTTGTTATACATTCCTGCTGAATAACCTTTAGGCCTGTTTGAGTTTGTAGCCTTTAAAAGAGTCATTCGCGGACACAACTCTGTAGCGCGTCGAAGAATAGTTTATTAATAAAAGAACCACGTTGTTACAATCACTAATTGGTTTCGAGTCAATTTAATCAGAGAAAGAAGTACAGCCGTTTGGGAATACCGTTCAGCCGAATGCCGTTTGGCCAAAGGCCACTAGGAAGAAGTTCTGGCAGAGTATACATTTGGCCGAACAGACCAGAAGGCCGAAGGGTCACTTGGCAGCGGCTACATTTGGCCGAAAGCAAATATAGTAAGTAACAATCACCCTTATTCTGTGTACGTACGTAGCGGCGCTTTCGAACGAAAGCTGATGTGCATTCTCGTTTACGCCAGCAAAATCAAATGGGAAAACGATTCGAACGAACTGCATTCGTTCGAAAGTTTCGTTTGTCCGTAAACAAGAATAGGGACATTCACACCATCTTGCGTCACAAAAGGTGACTAGCGACTGAAAACGATAGCCAAGGGGTGCGATAATATGGCATGACAAAGGTGCTGTTTGAAAGCGACGGCGCTACAACATTTGATAAAATGAATTTTCATGGGACAAATCATCCGTTCTAATCAACTACGCATCGCATCAATATGAAAGCTAGGTCAAAAGCAACAAATAATTTTAATTTTTTTGTACCCACGACTTGTTTTACAGTTCTGAATAATAAAAGAGATTTCATTGCATCTCCATACTAAATTCTATCTGTTTACTTTAAATTGCTTCAGGAATTGGAGGATTTTTAGTTAACCACGGAACCTATTTTGCGATACATTGGAATTCATGTTAGAAAAACAAACCCAGCAGATGAGCTTATGAGTTTTTGTATATGCCACATTCGAAACGTTCCTGGGAAGCTAAATCTATCTTCTTCTTTCTTCTATGCTCTACATTCCAACTGGAACTTGGTCTGGCTTTTCAACTTAGTGTCCTATTAGCATTTCCAGTTATTAATTGCTTTTCTATGCCCGCCATTGCATGAATATGTAGGTTGTGTCCCACGAAAACATCCTACTCGGACCAGAATCGAATCCCAACCATCTCCGGATTTGCAATCCTACGCCTTTTCTTGCAAGGCTAACTGGAAATCACATCCGGTATAGTGGGCATTATATTATGCTGTCAAAATCCATTTACGAAATAATAAATTACAATAACGGAAGACAAGCTCAGCAAACAGTCCGGATGTGGTCAATGTGCCTGACAAGCTCTTTCTGAGCTAATCAAAGAGTTTCGAGCTAATCAAAATTTGCATTCTTTCCATGAACACTTCGCGGACGTGGCCAACGTGTCCAAAATTATGAAAAACTTATCTATAGTCAAGACACATGAGTTTATTATCTACCCGACGTTTCGACACGGGAATTGTGTATTTTTCAAGCGGAAAATATGTCTGTTGTTTGTCGTCGTGTGAACGTGTGAACCGTCTGTTTGTCTAAATGTCCGTACATGACTTCGAGAGCACTGCTATCACTTTTCATTTATTTCCTAGCTACACGGAGAAAAATATATGGTAAACCTAAACAAAGTTTAGGTTGCTTCAACCAAAAGTTTAGGTTAATTAGGCACAAACAAACTTCACTTTGAATCAACTGTATAACAATTGATAAAACTAACTAAAATTGTATGTTGTCCTTTTGGAGATTTTTCAGTTAAGTTCAACAAACGTTTGTTTGAAACAACCCTGATTTTGGTTGTTTTGATTTGACAGCTACGAAAATAAAATTAATTTTAGTTGATTCAACCAAACACATCAGTTTGTTACTAACAAAATCTACGTTGAGGCAATCATCTTTTCAAGTTCAAATCAAACATCACAGTGTTCGATTTCGTCGAATTCACGATCAAAATTGAATAACTTTGAAACCGTTGGTTTAGACGTTTGGTATCTTCTACAAAGTTTTTAGGCATGAAAGACGCATCTTTTGATGTAATGAAATTGATGATTAATCCACTCGTGAGATAAAAATTTTTCTTTTCGCCAATAACATAAATAGAGAATTGATTTCTTCAAAGAGGTGTAGAGTTCGACATTGTGAGAAATTTCGTATGAACATTCCGAAGCTCTATCTATTAAAGTATCGAAATATGAGCGTAATCCGAGGATGACCCCTTTAAAACAGTTTTTTTTATTAAACTTTTCAACCAGATTTTTACATTTCGTGATCTTCTAAAAGTCAACAAAATACGCATTTTGATTACTGTAGAGCTTTCTACCTTTAAACTAAAAAGTTATTCAAGTTTTTCTATTTTTTTAGGCTAACTTTACCTAAGTAACTCCTTTCGCGCAAAATGGCGCAGTTGGTTCAGGAGCATCTGAAAGTCCTATTTCTGCAATACACTGACATGAAACCCTTGTAGAGCAAGAGTGGGTAAGGTATGTTACATTCAGAGGAAGTGTCCAATGTATTGAGTTCGAAACACTCGACTTACGATCAAAACTGATTTACTTATAAACCTTATAATTTGAAGGTTCGGTCTCTTCTAAGAAGTTCTTAGGGATGAAAAGACGCTTCTTTTGAAATACAATTTTTAATGGTTAATCCTCTAGAAGTTAGTTAAAAATTTCTTCTCGTCAAAATGAAATACAATGTTTATGTTCTCAACAGGCCGTTTATACACTAAAATTTAATAACTGTTTAAGGCAAGAGTGAGTAGAATATGTTATGCACAAAAAATGCCCAATACTACCACTAAAGTGCAACCGAATAGAGTCCAGCACATAGTTTCTGTTTCTTAAAATGTTTTCAAATATAAATTCTTGTTGAACTTATTTTATTATACACTTAAACACGACGAACTTCGTTTCGCCTAAAATTGATCTATTCTATGCTTAGATCTCGAGTTATGCAGAAATTTCTGTTTCATTTGTATGGGACCCTCCTTTTCAAAGGTGGGAGGGGTTTGAACCATCTTAAGAACCTTCCCCGGCTCCAAAAACCTCTATAAGTTTTTTAAATTTTCACGCGATCGGTTCAGTAGTTTCGAGTCTAAAGTTCAGACAGACAGAAATTCATTTATGTATATAGAAGAAGAAGATTTGTCTCTATATTTAAAGGTGGGGACATCGTTTCTCTGCAAATTTCAGTATTACCTTATTATTCACCTCGCTATCCGATGAATCTTTGAGCATCAGATTCAATTAGAAGGTCTTTCGCATCTTCTGACAGTATGTTGATAGTTTTTTAGGTCATGCACGAGTTTCAGTCACTGCTGGATCTGAAGACAGCCAGTGCAGCAGGTCCATTAGCGCTCTGCCGGAAATCTTTCGAGTGTGGTTCTCTCGGTATCTATATGATTAAGATTGTGTGAAGAAAGTATGGTATCTTCTAAAGCATATATATTTTTATCGTTTCCATTCTTTGTTCTTCGCCCTGAGGCTTCTTCGGAGAGTTGTCCAATCAGGATTAAGAATAATCTATTACCGATCCGTGAATGAGAACTTTGTACTACTGGGAATACCATGGATACGAAGTAACGCACAAGCGTGCGGTCTCTTTAAAAAGCATCGAATGCAGCAATATTAACTTCCAGCCCAGATGCCAACCTGCAATATTGACCCGCAGCGTTGAATGAGACTGTCTAATCCAGTGATAGTGGCCACTTTTCGCATTTAAAAAAATCTTCTTGCAACATTTCCTGTATTTGATGTTCCACTTCCCCTGCTCTTGGCTTATCGACGTGTAGTCCTAGCTCTAGCTTGAACTTCTGCTGAATGCATTTTTTTCTTCAACATTGCCGCCTTATCATCTCCACGTGGTGCCCATTTTTTCACTTCCAGCCGATAGGCTACTTTCAACAACCATAATCTTGATCCATGCATGTAGAGTACTTAACTCAAATTGATAGTTGTCAGTCTCTATTCGAAGCTTCTGCCAGCCTTAAGATCGTTCACTCTCCGTTGGCTTGGCGTTACAAATGTAACATCTTGCTGATTTTGTTTCGAGGCGATGAGCATACCTTTCCATCGACCATGGTTAACAACAAGGAAATTGAATGTTGGCCATCTTACAATTTCTGTTTCAAATGATCGATTTGTTCTTCCAGATATTTTTTTCTTGAATAACAAGTTCTGCCGGCTGAAAACTGAATATGTATGGCGGCAGCCGTGTAGACGAGGGGCGAGGATTTTGAAATAGAACTTTATTATTTGATTCCGTTTATCGGAACGAGCGATGACATGAAGATGCTTGCATCACTTTTGATCCATCGTCGTTCTCAAATTGTTGGTTATATTCCGAATTCCGTGCTTCCATCCATACCATATATTTACCGTCATTTCTATCAAGTAACTCTTCATTCGTGAAGCTGTTCAGTTTTTGCTCGTTTACATCAATAATTCGCTCAGAAGTAATATCTAGTAACGACTGCAGTTTAATATCGATTTCAGTATCTGTTATCTGATGTACTCGTCCGCTGGATAACAACGCTTTTTAGCTGCTAACACCTTATCATACGCAGGATAGATGTTTGCGTTTCGATGTTTTGCACCGATTGAATTTTTTGTATTGTTTCGTTGAAGATTGGCATCCACGATCAATGCTAATGTTTGTAAATCAGTATACTTGTATAGTGGACATTCTATATCTTTGTTCCAAGACTTCCCTCATTTTGCAACGTGACGGTGTTGTTTGCGTAGCTTCTTGAAGAATCAGCTGCATCCTCTGATTAGCTTCTCTTAACTTCATTCTCAGTTGCAAATGTGAGTTCATTTACTTGAAAGTTATTTCGGATAACAGCAGTTTTTCGTCTTTTGATATGATAATTACTTTGCTCAAAAGCAACTGATTTTCTACCAGCTTTTGTTGCTCAGCACGAAAGCATTTAGAACTTGAAAGGTGTATCAAAATACTTAGAATGGCTCTGATAGATCTTATGTAGAGCAACGCGTTACTTCGTCCAAAGCCTTTGAAAATAGTCACAAAGCTTCCCTGAAGCTCTTTCGATTCTTGAAGCAATTTTCGAAGAAATTTCGGGTCAACTCCATACTTAAACAGGATGTGTGTAACCTCGTTTTCATCTCTACCTTTTCCGTCAGTGTTACTCCAAAGTAAGAACAAATTACGTCTATCAAGTTCCACTATATTTAGAACATCTTAAAATAGTTTGGGAAACAAATATTCAATTTAAAATGTTGAAAGCAAACTAGTATTTTTCTTTAATAAAGTTATTTTTCTTATTAATATATACAGGGTATCGCAAGTATTCGGCAGGCTATTGCGCATCAGCAGAACCCTTTAAAGCCACAATTACATTTTAAATAATGTCAACAAGCTGCATCGTAAATACTGATTTAGCATGCACGAATACGCATAGTAGTTTAGCAAAATAATGTTCCTATCTTTATTTTTGAGCCTGTACCGGAATTACGCCTGCCCTATTCAAAATTTCTTAAACCATTTTATAACTACTCACTTGTATCAGATCGTTGTTTGCAAGCAATAGCGTTCGATTCACTGTTTATTTTCACTTTAGTCAATGAAACAGTGAATAAAGCAACGAAAGCAACGTTTTGAGGAAAACGATCACCTAGTATTTCACGTATAAATGAGCGTTGCAGCCTACTATGACAGGAGCACAGCGTACTGAAAAAATATACTTATTGTATTTATGTTAGGCAATAGCAAAATAACTCTTTTCATATTAGCTATTTGAGTTCGCATAACAAACATGAGGAACACACGTAATCTATATTTCCTATAAATTCTATAAGTATGTGATATGTTTTAAGCAGAGGGTTGTAAGTGCAAGAATCTTATTTTCTACATTTTTGCCAATAAAATATGTGAAAATATATTGGGTGTCCAATACAATTTGTGATAAATTGAATCTGCTACATATAAACAAATTAACGGAAGATATTTTATTGGAACTTGGTGCATTGAGATTTTTCTAAAATTATTAAAAATCAAAGAATTTAATTTTTTCTTTAAATTTAAAACCCTCAATTCTATTTGAAGATATCAACTATGTATTGCGATGAGCTTAGTTCACTTTCACGTCTGTGGTAATAATTGATATTTCTTTTGTGTATAACATATCCTACTCACTTGCCTAAACAGTTATTACATTTTAGTTGTAGCAGAAAGCGCTGTTGAGAACATAAACATTGTATTTCATTTTGACGAAGAAAATTTTAACTAACTTCCAGGAGGATTAACATTAAAATTGTATTTCAAAAGAAGCGTCTTTTCATCCATAAGAACTTCTTAGAAGAGACCGAACCTTCAAATTATAAGGTTTATAAGTAAATCAGTTTTGATCGTAAGTCGAATATTTCGAACTCCAATACATTGGACACTTCCTCTGAATGTACATACCACTCCACTCTTGCCTTGGTTCTCACATGTCAGTTATTGCAGAAAGCCAGGACTTTCAGATGCCCTCAACCAACTGCGCACATTTTGCGAAAGGAGTTACTTAAGGGTTAAAAAAAATAGAAAAACTTGAATAACTTTTTAGTTTAAAAGGTAGAAACTCTCTACAGTAATCAAAATGCGTATTTTTTGACCCGAATAACTTGTAGAAGATCACGAAAATGTAAAAAATCTGTGAAGAGTATTTAAAAAACTGTTTTTAAAGGGTTATCCTCGGATAACTATATTTCGATACCTTTAATAGATAGATTCGAATGTTCTCTAAGTTCCAATGTCGAACTCTACACTCTCTGAAGAAATCAATTCTCTATTTATATTATTGGCGAAAAGAATTTTATCTCATTGTAGGTGGATTAATCATCAATTTCATTACATCAAAAGATGCGTCTTTTCATGCTAAAAACTTTGTAGAAGATACCAAACGTCAAAACCAACGGTTTCAAAGTTATTCAATTTTGATCGTGAATTCGACGAAATCGAACACTGTATGATGTTGTTATAAATGCTGATTTTTCGGTTTTATTTTCTTCTACAAAAAAATAAACATGGTAATTCTGCTTAACGTCATTTAATATATAAATAAGATTGCAATTTTACAAAATGAATCATACATAGTCGTTGTAATGAGATGACGATATGAAGAACTATTTGTTTGGCCACTCGGAATAGAGACGTATGGAAAATTATTGGATTGTGAGTTGGTGGAGATTTCTGTGGCTCAACTTCTTCGAACTGATTAAACCTGGTCTCCACTTTTAACATAACGGAAACTGGTTCCACGTGAAGTTTAGGCTCCCACCCACCTGATGAACAATAATTCGCCTGGAATAAATAGGAAACTGAGTTTAAATCTGTCTTTCTGAAGCAATTTTACTCATATAGATAAGTACGAGGATAAGTAGTTCCAAGCGCAGTTATTCCCGGTATCAAGGATGCCTTTGCCAAGACGTCCATGGCGGCACTTGAAATATGACGGAAACTGGCAAATTTAAAGTTACAGAAGTCAACATCCGAGAAACACTTGAACTTCACACAATTGATGATCACACTTTGGAACACAACATTTGATGACCTAGTAAAAACATGCCCTAAAATTGTAGTATACTCTTTTCATCTCTTTTCAAATAATAATTCAAGTTGGCTCAACATGCTAAATTAGTTGAATCAAACTAATAGCAAAATTTGAATTATGAACACACCGCAATTAAATGCAACCCAATTTATGTGGAAACAAACTAAAATGTTATTGTAACAAGCATAATTGAGGTTGAAATGATCATACATTAAAGGGTGAAAAAAACCAAAAACGTTGTTTGTTTCAAGCTACTTTCGAACTTTGAATGCAACGATTCTTGAAAGCAACAAAAAATTTAGTTTGAGCCTTTTCGCCATTTGTTAATAAAATTTTATTTCCCTCTTAAAGCGCTGGAATTAGCTTTTGAGGTTTTTTAAAAGAATTTTCGTTAATTTCCAAAAGGGTTTCGAACTGGATTCAACTTCGAGACATTATTTTTCACATAAAAAGCGCGTAAAAAGTCTCGCTCACTTTTATTGTACTTACCCTTGCTGGAATAGTGTGTGTCCGTCGAAGCGAAGGGACTCTACGGTATATTACACCACCTCTCTTTCTACCCCACATTCACTACCGCCCTATTGAGGAACGATGGCACCTTCGAAGAAGCCCGTGAAGAAGATGTCATCCCTTAAGTTGTTGATGGTCAAATTAAAGCAGATTGAGGCTGCTTTCTCGATGTCTACCGTTTCAGTAGGGGATTCAAGAGACTACATCCCTCACACAGATTCTCTCTTCGACTGGAGAAAATTGACGATCTTTGGGAAAGGTACGGAGCTACTTTGGTGGAAATTCAATCCCACGAGATTTCGATGAGAGGTGTGGACGACGAGGGGTGACGGTGATTCTTTTCTTTAATAAAATAGGCGGAATCTAGTGATCGCTACTATGAGGTTAAGGCAGCAATTGACCAGGTTAAGGAAAAACAGGAACCAGCTACATTAAACCAATCTAGGTGATCCTCCAGCACCAGCTGCACTCGAACTGTACGCTCTTCCGCAGATCCAATTACCAGCCTAATGGGGAGATAGACGAATGGTTAAGTTTAGGATATGCTCACTTCTTTGATCCATTGGAAGACAGATTTACCGGACGTAAAAAGTTGCACTATTTAAAGGGCTGTTTGCAAAGAGAACTCCAAACCTGATCGATTCACTTCAGATCACTGCGGCCAACTATCAGGTCGTGCGTAATGCGACCAAACGCTATAACAAGAGCAAATTGTTGAAGAAGCGGCAAATCCAGATCTTTTAAAACTACCCGTTCTCGCCAAGGAATCTGCCTCGAAGCTACACCTTTTAGTTGAAGGTTTAAAAAATCGTGCAAACTTTGACAAATCTAAAACCGGCGATAACATAGACTTGTTGCTGGTGAATCTGCTGTCGTTGCGTCTAGATCCATTACTCGTCATAGTTGGGAGTTCTCTTCAACTAAAGAACAGGATACACTGAAGCCTTACGAATTCCTTCAACGAGCGTCCGCGTCCTAGAATCCTTACCTTTCAAGACTGCAGATTGCACGAAATCAATCCATCAACCCGCATCCAGGCAGAAGGAATCTAATGTAAAGAATACAGCAAGCGTGCAAGTGTCGGGGGACGCTGTCTCAGGTTGCTGGACTCATCCTCTGTTCCAGTGCGGAACTTTCCAACGAATGTCTGTGGCGGATATGATTCGTTACTACGGTCGTATTCTGCAGGAACCGTTTTCAGCGGACATCAGCCAAGAATGTCTGTCCAATTACCTGCAGACATTGTAAGGTAGACATCACACAGGTCTGTTTTAAGTCGGAAAGGATTCTAACCCAAGACCATCATCCAAGCAACGTGGTACCAACGTGGCAAAAGGAACTGAACCTCTCATCGACATCTGGCTCAACTTCAACCCAAGAGCTAACCTGGCGGCTACGGACAGCTTGAGTGGCAGCACAGTTCACCAATGCTCGTCGAAGGTTTTGTTGGCAACAGCAATTGTCGTTGTTCAGGATGACGACGGCAAAATGATTCCTGCTCGTGCTCTTCTCGATTGGGATCAGTGAGTAATTTCATTACGAATCTCAGCCACCGGCTGAACGTCTTTCAGATAAGGTTGATATTTGGTTCACGGCATTTTTTTTTTCTTTTTTTTAATTATTTATTTTTCATAATATACATAAATGATAACAGTTTACATCATTCTTTGGTTTGTTTCTAACAAACATTCAAATATTGCCGAACTGATTTCTGAAAATTTCTTTGTTCTCAACGCAATTCTTTTATACCTTTTTTAAAGATAAATAAACTACACTTTGGAAAGTATTTACAAACATACGCGTAATAATGACAGACTAACCATATAGCGGATCTTTGGACATATATTTCATGTTCAACCACTTATAACTATATCTTCTACATCTGTAAAATCTATATACATTCTATACCGTATTATTGATTCAACCCAGTTTCTTATTTCTATACTCATATGAACAATGCTTCAACCTGTTCATTAGGTGTCAACTAATTGGCATTCATCACACATATCGCCTCATCCTTCGTATTCCATATTGAACTAGTTTTTCTTATTCGGAATAATATCATTCATCAGTTGAACATTTTAGATCTATCTTCTGACTGCAAAACGGTTGACTAATGTTTACCATATAACATTCCAGTTTATCTCGGGTATAACTGTCTACCTTTGGTTTAAAATTATCTTTTCTATAAATACGTATAAATCATTTTACATGTTTCTGTTATAATTCTGCATTAGGAATCTTCCATCTTCTAACCATTCTCAGGAGTTTCTGGTCAATTTTGAAGGGTTTGAAACTGCATAAGATAGTAATCATTATCTACATCATGATCTCTAAATTTTCTTCAAAATAGTGATTTACACCTTAGCTCGGATCTTGTAGACCTAAGCCTCCTTTTTCGTATGGCAAAAAGAATGTCTCCTATCTAATTTGAACATATTGTTCTTGCAAAAACTTCCACAGACGACTTTATTTTAGAAGTGTACATTTTTGGAGGAATTGGGAAGTACCAAAGTTTGGATAGAACAAAAGTATGACGAACCAGACACGTTGCAAAAGATTCAATTTGCGGAAATTATTTAAGCTTAATCTTTTAATATCTGATCAATTATCATAATTCGAATTAATGCTTACCCATCGTTCGCTTAACACGCCAGTATTTTCAAATCATCGCTTCTTGAATAAGCTGCTTCCGAGGAAAGTCATTTATTCTAATGAATTTAGATTTCGAAAATTTACGTTTATTTAGGCTAATCTAGCAAAGGAAGTAATGATTTCGATTAACAAATCAAATTTTCCCAGTTTGAATGAACATTTAAATCATCAGGCAGTGCGATTACGAGATATTATTATAAACAAAGAATCCACAAGTATTTGCATATATTTGTACGAATTAAGATTCTATATATAAAGAACAAGACCATACTAGTACAACCTTGTCTCACTGATGATTTTATATTAAATTCTTGCAAAAAATCCATTAAAATAATCCAGAGTAAATTTGCATACAATCTTTAATGTGTAATGAATTGGATCGGAAAATTGAATTTCTAGTGTTTTCCCAGAAAGAGTGGTGAACTCGGTCAAACGCTTTTTTCTAAATCAAGGCACCACAACTCCTTTGAGTCTCCTTGTTTCACGATTTTGTAAAATCCTCCGCAAATCTTCTAGATTACCTAAGCAAGATTTCTCTGGCATACATGCACTTTGACCGGAACCCTAACAAGTTCTTTAGAATGATGTATGTACTCTTTGTTAAAATTTTTGTTAACAACTTGTAATCATTGTTTAATAATGATTGGTCTAAAGTTTTCAGAGTGATAAGTCTCACTCTTAGGAACAATGTCACAACTCCTTCTGAAAATTCTTTGGGAGGACAAGAGTTCCATTCAATATCCATTAAGAATATTACACAAATCGGTTTCAGTACATCAAAATTTTTCAAGTAAAACTCGTATTCAAACCGTCTGGACTGGCGTTTTTTATGATTGCACGTCTTCAGAGTTGTTTCGATTTCTTCTAGGTAATTGGTTCTGAAAGTGTAATTGACTCATAGTGCCTATTGATTTCGTAAAGTCTAACGGGTTTTCATCTTGATCCAAATTTATGTTTTCCGCTTCCTTGAAACAGTTAAAATCTTGAAAAGATTTCTGTCATCCCATCTTTATCCGATACCATACCTTGCTAGTCGACAGAGCCAAATGATAACCATTTGTTCCTCTGTGAATCTGTTTGGAACTTGGAAAACACCTATTTTCTCACTTCAGGAAACTGATTCTGGCAGCTTTTTTGAATATTTTTATCCTTTCTATTCATCTCCATCAATCTGGATTTTACTAGTTTTATCAGTATAGTTACATCTTCCCTCTACCTCTGCGCTCGTTAAGATCAAGTAATTTCCTCTAGTTGCTCACTTTTCGCATTCCTTTAGAGAATGTTCAACCGCTATGCCTCGTTTTGAAATTGCTTTTACTCGAATTGAATACAAAATTCCACCAAGAGCTTCAATGAAGGCTTCTGCTTTCAACTAATAAACTCCTTTCTAATCTGTCTGATATTCATCTGAGCTCTAAGATGCCAGGATTAATTTCCAATAGCCTCTACCTCTTGCTTTTACGTTATTTTTACACGTTTTTACTTTCACTACCAAAGCGGAATGGTGGAAAAGGAGTTAATTGTCATAATCCATGACATTATCTAAAAATTGATCTGGTGCGTAAAATCATTCTAGTCTTGACGCTGAGTCGACCTCTAAAGAAAGTAAATTCAAATTTCCAACATTTTCGCACGTCTTTGAACTTGAACAAGCTCTACTAAATTCTTCAGCCCTGCACACGAATTTTTCAAGCACCTTGTGCTTGCACATTTCCAAAACAAGTTGAAATCTCCACCAATCACTGAATATGAGGCATCTTGCTACAAATGAACCGCCATCAAATTATGTAAACAAATAATGTTCGCTCCGTAATTAGAGCCGAATGTCCGTACATTCAACAAGTTTACACCATTTCACTAACGAACGACTTCTACCATTCGGTTCTAAGAGAAGTACATTTGAAATGTTCATATTTTTCAAGCAATTATAGCTGTCCCCTTATTATCCTGACGAAGCCAAAATGAGTAGGCAAAACAAAAGTTCTCAGAAATAACTCTTGAGCAAAACAATATCAATGTCGACATGCCTACGAAATCTCTCAAGCCTTGATTAAGTACTGTTAGAGCTATTTAAATTTATCTCGCTACTGTTGAAAACTCCATCTTTTCCTTCAAATTCAGAGGGAACTGCTGACCGTCAAGTTTAAATTGATTGTTACTCAAACTACTTCTCTCATTCGTTGGACGAGACCTCTACCGTTCAGTCAAACTGAGATTTTTACATCACCAGCAGTTTTCGCAGCGACACCGCTGATTTGCTCTTCACTTTTCACCATTTGCCAATCTCCTACCTTCGCACTATCCGAACTTGTTTGTTCTCTTGGTTAGAATTCGCCGTGACAAATCTTCACCAAATCTTCACCGTTTGGCTCCAGATCATCCGAGACCCAGAAAGCTTGGTCCGATCTGACCATCACTAACACATCATCTACTTGAAACCGCCTTCACTTCTATAATACCGTCAGAACTAACTTAGCCTCGCCTGATGACACACCTTCGCTAATTAAACCGGTTCTATTGACTCGGTGGATGAGGCTGCGTTAAAACGCATTTACCGACTTCCGCTTTGGGCAATCTGCCTTGAGATCTCCGTGAGGCTACACAAAACACTCTTGAATGCCGTCATAAAAACTCGCACCTTGATACTTTGCACGTATACATACGCTGGAATATCCTGCATTATCCATTGCCCACGTACACCGCTCCATATGGGAAAACCAGACTCCGCGGAATAGCGCTCGAACCATTTGATGGATTGCTCCATACTTCGAGAAACCGCCACTATTGTTTGTCATCCACTTCAGGTGGAAGACCAAACACCGAACATACTTAAACATACCATTCGAAGCCGAAACTTCGACCTGAACTTGTGCAAGCTTTTCGTATTGAACGTGACCTGTGTCCTAGACTCGAAGAGCTTCCTTCAGCATTTCTTCCTGTTGAAACTTAATGAAGAGGTCAATCCTCCCGTACATAGCCGACAGCATGTCACAATCCAGCCTTAGCGAAGAACGAACACCTCAGAATTTGTCGGATTTTAGCTGTGCACCAAACCTAAGTTTCAAACGTGTTCTTCCTAACACCTTTGCTTCCATTGTGCTTCAAATGGTCAACGTTGTTCCAGACTATTGGCACTGAATAAAGAATGCTACACAATTGAATATTGTTTTGTTATAAAACCACTCACTCCGCACAGTATAATTAACACATCTGTTCTGCTTGGAATCGAGAGTAAACTGTCTGGCAGTGAACCAAAGTGAACCAACGGATTGTGGCTACGATTCGCCTCGTCTTTCGGAGTTCTCTCGCCAGATGGGCTTCTGGTTCTGGTACTTCCAAGGTAGCCGGCAATCTTCCTACTGCTAACGTCAACATCGCTGGTTGGACAATACCAAGGAGCCGTCGTCGATCCATCGTTTGTCAAGTCATCCGATCCGTTCTTGGAATTGAAGCATTTTTGACTATTTCGACTCTGGCAGGAAAATCGAGCTTGGAGCGAAAAATCCAGCATTACATGACTCCGTATTTGGTTGGATTGTCAGTGGAGAATTCACCGAAGATATTCAAGGTTTGCAAGCAGCTAGTAACATTGCAACTACAGATGATTAGAACATCTACTAACTCGATTCTGGGCATGGAGGAAGCAGACTCCACGAATAGCTATTCCCCGGAGAATCTCGCTGTAAGCCATCTTCGAAAACAGTTCAACGCAGATCCGATGGCCGCTATTCCGTAGCACTTCCCAGGAACGAAAATGCCATTTCCAGGTTGGGAGAATCCAGGAGATTGCATTTCGGCGGTTTCTGAGCACCGAACGAAGGCTTATCAAGGATACTAATCTTCGGAAGTTTTTGAGGAGTACCTGCACTTAGGTCATATGCGAAAGGTTGAAGAGGATCCAGAACCCACTAAACGATGGTGGTCAAAGAGGCCAGCACCACCACTAACCGTTGTTCGCACGCTCCTGTAAGACTGCTTCGGATTGGCGTTGAACGAGGTATTGCGGTAGGGCCAGTTATTGAACAATCTCGAGATCAATCATCCTTCGTAGTTGCGAAACAGATTCTCTTGGTGGCGGACGTTGAGAAGATGTTCCGACAGATACGTGCACCCGAGGACAGGCCATTCCATTATATTCTCTGGCGTCCGTCCCTTTGAGGAGGTATATGAGCTGAACACCGTAACCTACGGAACGAAACCGGCCCCGTTCTTAACAACAGTACATTGACTCAACTGGCCATGGATGAAAGAACGGTACCCATTGCGTGCAGGTAACAGAGGACACGTATGGACGAAGTCATCACCGTGCGATAACTTGGAGGATGCCAAGAAGATACAGCAAACTAGACGAGATGACAAGATCCGGTGGTTTCACTAGGAAATGGGCAATGCAGAGGTCCTGGAGAGATCCGATGATAATCGCATTCGTCTGGCGGAAGGCATAAATCTCGATCAAGATCCATTGTTAGTGCATTGCCCAACTTGGTTACCCGGACATGATGATTCGCTTTCAATTCGACGTGCCACCGGTCGAGCCAGTTGGAACATTGACGAAACAAAAGGTTTTATCGATCATCGCTACTTTGTTTGACCCGTTAGGGTTCTAGGCGCATCTACGACCGTTGCAAAGGTGTTTATGCTACTCGGACGACCCTAGACGAAAAGGGTCAAAAGTCTCACGCACATTCTCCGACGGTGGGTAAGTCCTGGAGAAATTTCACATTCAACTGCCAATTCTCAACGAAATCCGGATCGACGTTGATCGCTGCTCAGCTCTGCGAAAAGGTGCGCAAACAACGTTACCGAACGGTAACTGTGTGACAAGTTGGGGTCGTAGGAAAATTATTATATTAGTATTAACGATCAATTTAAAATCGTTCGCTTGGCTGCGGGGACGGGGTTACAAACACTGGAGACAAAGTGGAACCGTGGTAGCAGGGTGGGCGGATGTAGCGAGAGGAGAACCGGTGGATATGGTCTCCTACAGCTAGTGTTGGACTGGTGGGAGGTAGAAAAATGTGAAGCGGAGTGTCTGAGCTGTCGAGAGTGACGACGTTTTTGATAAAGATAATTGATTCTGGAAATCCACGGAAAACCCCAAACTCATTTTCGGAGACTTTGCCTCGCATAAAGCCGCGGTTCATCGGGAAAGGTGTTACGCCACAACCAAGCAACCACCGCGATTGTAGACCATTTCGATCGGTTTCTGTCATCGGCGCCGCTCGGCAGTTCGCCATTCCGCTGTCGCAAAGTTTTTGCCAGCTATCGCCGTTATCCGAATCGGTCATCGAGCCGTCATTCTGCGCAGCAAAGTAAATTCCTGCAAACCATCGTGGTTCTTCGGCCAGCCACCACCAACCGTCAACGTGCCGTCATCAGCGGTTCGCAAGCTCACCCTGTCCGCCCACGTTACTTCACGCCATCACTACCCTTCGTTCGGCCATCAATTGGCCGCCGTTCAGCCGTCGTCAAACCGTTCGGATGCGCCATGCTGACGACTACGGCCTCTCAGTTATCCGGTCAGGTGAAGACACCATCCGGCCGTCATCGAGCCCTGATTCCGCGACTACGAAGTGTCACCGCAAGCCATCGCCGTTCTTCGACAAGCCACTAGCCAACCGTTAACGGCCGCCATTCAACGGCTACCAAGCTCCCTCCTGCCCGCCCACGCTACTTCACGCCGTCATTATACCCGATCGGCCACAATTGGCCGCTGTTCGCCGTCGTGAAATCCGTTCTGGCGTGCCACGGCGTGAAGACACCATCCGGCGTCGTCAGCCGCCATTGAGACGCCAAATCTACCGGTCCGCGGAGTCGCCCTGTCACCGACCCCTGACTGACGCTGCACATTACCGCCGCCCGTAGCCCGCGAATAAACAGCCTAAAAGAACGCATTTTTTATTTAGGACCACCACCAAAAACTCTCCCTTCTGCAACGCCCTGGGACCGGGAGAAAGAGGTCTTGTGTGCCCACCCGGAAGCTGCCGTTTCTAGACCAGCAGCTTGCTTAGGCACGTCCCCTTCTGGGACGTAGCAGGACCCCCGGGTCAAATATAGTTTCACAACTAACCTCCAAGTTCGAACAACATTTTGGGTAGATTCTTCATGCTCTACGGTGGATTCAGGCTTCACCATTCTACGTGGTCCACATTTGTCGCAAACAGGGTTGCGAAAATCCAGGCACTCACGGAAGGTTGCGTTTGGAGGTGTTGAAACCCAGCAGATTTAGTTTGAGAGGTAGTGACCAAAGGACATCGTTAACAACGGTTTCTGGTGGCACGGACCGAGCTGGTTAGCTAAAGAGCGAAATAATTGGCACAATCTAAATCCTGATATGAAAGAAGAAGGCGAGGAGGTAAGAAGACGTTGCAGCGTTACAGCATCAGCAGTGGCAGATTTCAACGAAGGTTTCATTTCCACAACGAATTCTACACTACGTTAATTCGCCGCGAGCTATTCGCAGCGGTTGATACGATCGCTTCAAACATCGGAGGATCGTCCAAATGGATTCTTGCGAGCAGATGAGCTACGGCAAGCAGAATATACTCTGATACGGAAGGTTCAAGAAGAGGTATTTCCGGACGAACTACTGGCGGTTCTTAAAAAGGAATCAGTAGGAAGAAGGTCGCCACTACGATGGTATCACCCAGATGTATGCGAAAATGGCATTCAGGGTTGTGGGCGTGCCACCCGGACGAACATTTCGATTCCAAACATCCCATGGTACCTTGGCAAGACACCGTTTGACCAGGTTGATTTTCGAACATTATCATTCCAATTGCTCCACGCCGGTCCGCAACTTCTTCTGGCAACGGTTCGGCAACGTTACTGGCCCTTGGTGGAAGGAATGTTGCAAGGCAGGTGGTCCACAGATGTGTAACGTGTTTCAGGTCAAAGCCAAGACAAGTGCAGCAGTTTATGGAGAGCTGCCGTTATCGAGAGTCACGGTTTCGCGTCCGTTTTCTAAGGCTGGAGTGGACTACTTGGTCCGGTATATTTGCGACCAGTACGCGTAGGGCTGCTGTGAAGGCGCATGCAGCTATTTTTGTATGCATGTGCACAATGGCTGTCACATGGAACTGGTTTCCGACTTGTCCACGGAGAGATTCCTGCAAGCACTGACGTTTCATCGCACGCAGAGGAAAGGTTCTTGATTTGTATTCGGACAACGGTACGAATTTCGTTGGAGCCCGCAATCAACTGAAGGAACTCTTTCGACTTTGGAAACATCTCGATCATCGAAGATTCGTGACCACGTTTTGCGCCAGTGAAGGGCTGGCATTTCAACCCTTCCGGTTCTCCACACTTTGAGGATTGTAAGCGGCTGTTATACCACATTTTGCGGGTTATTGACTCAATCCAGTCTCTCACGAGGAGATATTTACGCTCCTTGTTCAAGTGGAGGCCTGTTTAACCCAGGCCACTCTCACGATGTCAGATGACCCGGACGATCTTGACCTTGACCCGGCAAATCTTCTTGGTGGCTTCACTCAATACCTGAACCAGACTTACGGTCGCTTCCCACGAGCCGCCCTAGGCAATACCAACCGACGTAGCAGCAACTTCAACATTTTGGGATAGATGAGAGAGAGACTCTGTCAGCTTCAAGGCAGGGAGAGTTGGTCACCGCCGTATAATGAAGTTGGTCAGCCTCGTCGATATCCAGGACAAAATCAGCCACCCATGCGTTGGCGCATGGGACGTATACAAGTTCACCCCGGCGCTGATGGTGTCGTAGCTAACCCAAGACATCTTCAGGAGAATTGCGACGGGCTGGAAACACTTCCTACTGTCAACCTCTGAAACAGCTACCAGCGAAACTAAATACAAATGTCCAAAACGAAGAGGATTTGTTTATTTGTAGGTACAGAAATCATCATTCATCAAATCATCATCATCATTCTCTGGCAACGTCGAATACATCCGTCATGAAGCTGGTCACCGAATACTATGGATACGCTCAGCAGCAAACGCGAGATGAAATAGTGAAGCGTATCGATACCGGTAAACTGGTTAGTCTCCCTTTGTACGAGTGGACAAGTCTAAGCAACAAGCGTTATTTAAACGTGAATGCCCATTGCCCATTGCAACGTGCTTTATTATTCATTATATTTTATGTTTTTATTTTCATATTATAAAATTTTCATTCATGCTTTTTATTTTATATTATAATTTTATGTACCTTCATATTTTTATGATTTAACATTTTATAGCTCACTAGTCACTACAAAATATCCCAGAAAGAAAGTTTAACCTGCCATGTAACATTTATGCAGACGACGTCCTGGCACTAACCTGTTATCTGACACTCATAATTAAAAAAATCTATATACTCTAGCTTCTTACAAGAGATGTACATCCTGAGTTAATCTTTCCAGTTGATGTTATATTCTACAATATATATAAAATTTGATATAACTTCTTACATAATGTTATTATTTCACTACATATTTATATGAACTACCAAAATAAGAACTTAAAAGAACGCGTGCGTATGGTACGGTATGTCCACGCATCCTTCAACCCCTGTAGATGTGATATGTATCATTTGAAGTGATCTTTGAACACGACATATCTAAGAATCATCTCTGCGCAAACACAACGCAGTGGGCCTGGCTTTGAAGATGTCATACCACTGGTATGCTGTGAGCCTCAATATTGAGAAAAATTATTGGGCGTCATCTAACTCAATAGTTTTCCAGGATGCTTCTTTGTACTGGCTGCGTTTGTGTTCGATTAGATTAGATTAGATTAGATTAGAATGCCCATTGCCCATTTCAATGACGGTTCATTCTACAACCTGGGTCTCGGCAATATTCGTGGATCACTACCTGCTGAAAAGGTTTTGGAAATGGTCAAGGATATGATCCGAGATTCGTATTATGGATGGAAACATCCCAAATAACATTTAAGTATAACACTCTTGAAGACCGCAATTTACTCTACAAGAGTGTGATAAACCAGTATAAAACCAAAATGTTACTAGGATTGTAGCATCAATGACTGACGGAGCTCGAGTGATGACGAAGTTTGGAAGATTGTCGGATTAACTTCATCAGCAGTGTTTCAACCATGCGATCTACTTGGGGTTTGCAATGTCCTGTACAAGGATCATCCACCGATAGCATTGGAAATGAGGATTCAGATAGACGATTCGGATAGTGATAACTACGATGATGAAGTTGGTTCTTGCGGCATATATTGGAATGTTCAGCTAAACAGCAATTTATTTCAATTATAGATTTGTACACCACGCGATTTGGAGAGTCTCTGGTATTCGCCAAAATGTAACGGTTCGCGTCACGAGGTCAAAATGTTATAATAACAAGTCCACTTATGCGCCAAGCAAGCAGGGAAATTTGCTTGCATGTGGACCTGCGAGGTCTCCCAGAGACTTCTCAGGGCGAGTCTATCTTTAAACTGAATCCTGACCAAACGTACAATCGACCCGTTAATTCACTACCGCAAACCAATTAAGACGCAAGAGACAAATGGAAACCCACAGAATCGTTTAGTCCCCCTTCCTCTTAGCATATAGGTTGCCTCTTGTGCTTCAAGCGATCAATCAGTTAATTAAGTTTTAACATCTTTGTATTTTTACAATTCTTATTTTCTTCACGCGTGATCTCCGAACTACATCTAATGCATCCTCTTCCTTAATTAAATGTCCTTCTTCTTTGGCACTTATTCTTGCGATCGATCATTACCCTACTTATGTCTATCTGACCTGTTTTGGGCCTCCAGTGGCCAGGTGATGTCATTAGGCACCGGTACTGTTAAACCAGTTAACTCGGTGGCGGTGTAAACGGCGTGGTGTACTGGTGGTGTACTGGAGTTGAGAGCGACCGTACAGAGAGTGGATGGCGGTTCTTACATCTAAAATAATTTTCACTTAAAAGCTACTTGAATACATAGAAATATTTTCCATGTAGTTTCGAGTGTAAAGAAATGAATCATTAGTGATGACAATTTATTCTTAATTCACTAGAAAATAAAATAAAATTTAAGTGAATTTTCGTTTGACCATATAATTAAATTTTAAGTGAAATTCGATAATTTTTTCTATAATATCCCTAGTTAGTTATCCGTCCACTCAGAAGTGGACGAGCTCAAAATGAGTAGAAATGAATTCACACTCGAATATATTTTGCAAATCGTTCTCATAATGCTTCTGCAAAATGTTTTATTAGCGATTGTTAATAAAACATATTTCGCTCTGAGAACTCCAATTCATATTTACAATTCATTTTAGAATTCACTGAAGAGTATATAGATATTATTTATGTTTTCTAAAAATTCACTACATTTCTTATTAAGATGCTTGTGATGTAAGTAAGTTTATTTGATTCCGTAAAGCAGATGAAGTTTCAATTTTTAAAGTCTACATGACTTTTTATAGTGGAATTAAAGTGAAAATTATGTTGAGTGTACTCTCGCATGAAAAGCTGGCAGACGCTCGAGTGGACGCTTGGGGCTCACCGCCTTTCACCGGTACGTGAGCGAAGAGTCGACGATCGCTCTAGATGGTACGTATCTCTGTGGACCCACAGCAGTTAGTGTACGAGAGCGAGACGATCGCTCTGGATGGTGCGATTGCTGTGCGAACCCCAGCAGTGGGTGTACGAGAGCCAACGACGATGCCAGAGTCGGCTGTGCAAACTCCTTGATGATGGTCGGTCTGGTTACGCAGTGGCTTGTACCGTGCATGCATGCAAATTTGTCCTCTCGGAGATTCCTTCAAAGCCAGTAGAGGGTGGATACCCTCCTCTTGGCCCTTGAGTGCGCGAGGGTCGGATGCTGGCTCGACGACGAGGACTGGCCTAGCCGCCGGGCTTCGGATCCCCGTGGAATAGCTTGGCTAGTCGCTATCCCCTACACTGACACCTTCACTTGAAGGAAAGTGTGTCCTTCAAGGAGAGAAACATAAGAATCGTCGCATTACAACTGTGGCCTGGTTTGAGGGTTAATTCGCTTTTAGGTCAGGTATTCGAAGAGTCGTGAACATTTTCGAAAATCACCGTTAAGAATGCTCACGAAAATGTTGCATAAACCACTTCAATCGTGTGGACGCAAAACTGTGGAACTCGACTGAAACGATGCTGGAGCAATTTATTCGCGTTCTGATTGCACATTGCAGAGACACTTTCCGAAATAGGCCTTTCAGGTCTTATGTTCGAATGATTTCGAGGCCAAAACCTTCGGAAGCTCTTCAATAATCAGACTCGCTTCAGAAGCTATGGGAAGACAAGATGCTACATTGCTGTCTGTGAAGGCAGCTTGAGTTTCTGTATACGAAGCTTAAAAAGTAACTCCAAAGTTGAAACGACTCTCTGATGTAATCAGAAAAGAATCAACGAACGGCGCCAGAATAATAACAGCGTGAAGTTCTTCAAGGTCTTCCGTTGTCAACGCAAGTGCCAGCAGAACTGGAAAGCCCATCGAAAACGCATGATTAAGTTCATCAAGGAACTGGGAGTTCGATTGTGCAAGACTGCAAAGACAGACAGATGATGATGCTGCCGAGTTGAATGCTGATTTCCGTATGCATGACGATTAAGGATCGACACCATCGAGCATGCGTGAAGAACTGGAATCGGCTATAAAGGAATTTGCCAACCGTCCCAGACTGATTCGGCAATGATTGATTTTCAAAAGTAATTGGGAAAGAGTGTCACTTTAGAGCTACATGGTAATTTGAGCCCGAATCTTGAAATCATTTTCAGCGGCCTCAAATCAATCAAACCGACGTCAACCGATAGCGAGCGCATCTTTTCGAACTCCGGAAATATATGTTCTAAAAGCAACCTCATTGTCCGATGAAAGCATTAATAATATTTGCTTCTTTAAGTCGTATTTTCAAAGAACAAATCTAAATTGATAAGACAGTATATTGATTTGAACCATTGATTTTCTTTATTGATGACTGAAACATATTCTTAACCACATAATTGCGTTTTTAAGCACATTATTTCGGGATCCGGAATTCCGGACAAGAACAAATTTTATCCGCATCCGGACAAGCAAATTGATCGGGAAATGGAACTTAGCAGTATTCCATGAACGGTTTGACCTTGATGTCACCAGTTATGAAAAATTTGGAGTTTTGCGATTAGAATTTGCCCTGCACTGGAAGGCAAGTAGGCAGCAATTAAAGAGAATTGTTAAAAATTAGTTTCAAAAGAAATCCAAGGTTTCAAAATCTTCAAACGAAGAATACAGTGCTTGATACACATAGACAATGGCGACCACCACAGGCGCTGTCAAGACGATCATTTCAATCTATAGTAATTTGGATCTTTTGATGAAGAGTCCTGGTTTTAAATAAGTTTCAGTTATACATAGCATGCGATTAGAATAGCTAGGAAGTGAATAATTCATTTTCCTTACCTTTTGAAAACGGACATTACTATTTAAAGTCTAAAAAAATCGAAAAATCGAAGTCCAAAAATTTTTGAGTTTTGATACCAACCTGAACAGTTCCAGTTTTGGTATATTGAACATATCAAACTATGTGATGCAATTCAATAGAAAATTAAAAACGGAAGCAGAATGCAAATGAATCATCAAGACCGTTAAAGTTCCCATCAAACTCTAGATCCAACCTAATCGAAATATTTCAAACTATCCGAAATCTGGACACCACGCGAAGTGTTATTAAAACTAGAATAAAAACTGAACCTTGTCTCAAAAATTCGCATTGATCGGTTGAAAGCGAACTGACTCATGATGGATTCAATTTAATAGTTTACGTGAAGACCTTTTGAGTGTTGGCCTTTGAGTTTATAAGCTGATTTTCACTGATCTAACTACTGAAATTTTATCCTTCGCAATTATGAATTGAATCGAATCGAAATTTGAGCACAATTTATTACAGTTTATCCTTGTAAATCTTTTCCGCTATAATCGAACACACAAATGATTTCAAAATGCACAGAATATCCAATCAGCTGTACTCCATTTAATTTACAATTTTTTTGTTACCGCATTCGTCAACACGCGGATATTCAGTATCAAATTCCGAGTTGTTTGGAACGATTCACGAAACGATTGGAAATCGAAAAAGAGGAGATAAAGACGACATTTTGGCAATCTGAATTGCAAGCACCATATCAATCGCCGGACTATTTGCAGTGGCAGGACAATGATCCATAAATTGCACCAGAAATGTCTCTGGGGAATTTCTATGGCCGCCCTGCTTGATGAATCGTGAGTGAGCAAAAGAGCGAGAAATGTAGTTTGACCAATCACGATTGGATTTTTCAGCGATGTAATGGTTTGTTGAGAGCAATATTTATTCATTTGATCAATATTGTAGATCCAAACCTTCAAAAAGGTATACATACATTTTGAGCATTGTTAATTAACTTTGTCTAGAGTTTACAACATGAAGATCTAATATTCCATGCAGGTAAAGGATTTTCAATAGCTTCCTTTGTAAATAAGATATGGAGACCTCTGAAACTGTCGTTTTAAGTGCTCGGTAATGGGAAGTGTCCGCGCTGCTGACCATCTCTGTGTAATCAAATAGTTACCATTTTTAATTTTCATTCTTTGCAAAATGGACGCATTCAGGCTTCTGATTGATTATTTGTTTACAATTTAACTTCAAATAAGATTATATTCATTCTTTGCAATGAAATAGCCATTACATCATTCCATAAATAAATTCAGCTAGACCAAATATCATTCCGAGTGAATCATATGCAATTAATTGTTTAATAATACTGAAAACAACTAATTATTCATCGTCTGTTGCATTATTATGAATTATTTCATGAACTCGGAAGTCGAATGAAAAAGAAGAATCATTCAAATGTGGGGTGACCATATGAAATTTTTCCAAAGGAGGACATCTACCAGAATCGTAGCGAAAAAAGGAAAAGGAGGATAAAAAACATCGATCATCTTTTTTATGAGAATATTATATTTGTTAGATTTTTACACAATAAAGTCTATTTGAAGAAGTTTTGTAAGTCGAGGAAATACGACGTTTTTTCTACTATATTAACATAACAGATTACTTTATTAACCACATGGAAGGTTTGCGACTTATTATGGTTCACATGAAGCACTTCCATTCGTAACTAATGAAAAATTTAGGGGCTAACTTTTTAAACTTTACTTTTCAACACTCATAACACAGAAAGTTTACCATTTTCGCTCGATTCAACTGATTTATATTGTTTCTACCAGATATCAATGGACGACTTCAATATTTCAAATGATGTTCATCGACGCTCAGCTTTGTCTACAAAAATCTAGAAATCTTAGGATTCCAAAATTTTGATAGGTTCAGAAAACCATACACTGCCAAAAATATCTATATAAGATATATGTGTCGCGTTATAAATTTTTGCAAGCTCCCTAATATAATCGATATAGAATCACACATAAATTAAATAATTGCTAATTCGAGACCACACATAAAATTTATTTGGATATATATTTTATAAGTAGTTAGTTCGCGGAGAATGATTATTGTGCTGATAAACATCATGTTAAATCTATGGATTTTTGCCATAAATATGTGGATTTTAGTAGTGAGGTGTTTTTCCGCCGTAAATAAGAAGCACGATCCTGATTTTAAAGGATCGATCGATTTTTTGAATTGCTTATAAATTAAATATTGGATAAATTAGTTGGTTAAACTCTTTGGCCAGCTTTCAATTCAGTGACCTGACAATTTACGAGCATTCAAACGGCGATCTGGCCACAAATAAACTAACCTCTCTTCTCTGTTAGAATAACTTCAAGGATGATTTAAAAATTAGTTTTACATCGCAATACAACTTATTGGTCGTTAATTTTCAATTTAGTTAAAAAATTGCAACAAATTAACTTATAGGAGATTGTTTACATATGCATTTAACACACTTTTTCTCTCAGTATGTCTGTTTCACGCCTACTGAGACATTTTCACTGGTTTCATTGCTGCAGCGACAATAGAAGTTTAGAGAATTAAATAGTATGGAGTTTCTAAAATCCATCCGAAAGAATACAAAGTTCTTTTTATTCAATTAGTACCACTACTTGAAATCTAAGAGTTTTACGAACCTTCTCAAGAAGCCTACAGTGATATAAAATGCGCTGCAGATTTTAGGATTGGTATTAGGTAGGAAGGTTAAGATCATACGCCTGATTTATATAAAAATACTCACAAACCTGAAAACTTGAATATCTCGAATTGTCCATTATGCATTAAGTATTGTATAATATAAATGATATATTTTCTAATTCACTTGATGATGAGGTATTTTTGTATTTCATAGTTATAACGTGTTTTGAGGGTCCAGATTTTATCGTGGAGCTTATAACAACCATCGAAGTTCAAAACTTGAGCGGAGAGATTCAACTTGTGTAGTGTTTCGAAGAGAGGGATTGGATAGAAGACAATCCTTTCTGCTCTTACCCCGTATATAATCAGAGGACTAGATAGGTATTGTAATATTTATATCAGCCGTTATAGCATAGCTGTCCCATGTATATAGGGAATCCGCAAACATGGGACAAATATGCGTATGAGCATACAAAGTAACAAATTTTCTAGGGGCTAGCCAGATCTCAGGTGGGCATAGCCCCCTAGCCCCCTAGAAGTTACGCCAATGGCACTTTCTAATTATAAACTACCAGCACCATCTTTATAATAGGATTTTCACAATTTAAGGCATGTGAATTAGAATGATACCGTTAACTGTATGACACTAAGTCACAGACAAACAGACGTCATAACTAGAGAAAATACCATCGACTATGACTTCAACGATCAATTTGAATTGGATTGATTACGCAATTCACAACTAGAGGCGCTAGTGTCGTAATCATTCCGATTTGACATTTCACTCCAGCGCTCTTCGTGACGATGTCACACGAAACATCGTTTCGTGTAACATGCTCGCAAGATGGGTGTAGAGGAGTTGAGCGATGGATTTTCAGAAAATGTTCAAGTGTTACGTCTGTTGTCTGTGACTAAGTCCTCAATTGAAAAAATCTAAATGATTAGAATCAGTCAATCAGTCTAAGACGATAGTATTGTCCATTCACCAGTTATCTTAGACAGCATGATCTATTAACTGTGTGGTCGCCAGTGTCTGACTTGACCTGACTTTCGAGGACTGAAGAACCGAAGACGACCACAGTTGTGGTCGAACATGATCTGCAAAGATAACGAAAATTAACTGTGGAATTAAATGACAGTACTTAATTCGTCCTAGAGGTGAATACATTCCACTAAAAGAGTAATATTTTTCTAGAATCAGGTATTTATTTCTATTCCATTCTTGGCATGACATATGTTCTTTGCCTCTGATATAGAGCACCTGTGATGAATCTTTTTCTCTCGCTCTTTATGAAAGACAGAAACGACAAAGCCAGTAATTGTCAATTTTGTCATTTAGTGGCATTACCGTTTTCTAATTTCTTTGCAGTGAGAAAGGCAAAGCAACGTGCAGTGCCCTATTCAAGAAACATACGTGCAATGCGTTTAAAGGAAATTTGATGGGTGTTTACCAGTTGATTCAATAGCGCTTCTACTGTTTACCGTAGAAAATGTTTGAGAAGCATTTGCATTCTTTTTTCCTAATCAATTTCTCAAAATTCCGATTTTTCTGATATTTTTGACATCTGTGTAACTTCAATTCACGCATTTTATTTTCGATATTTACATTAATTTTATTCCAAAACTTCAAGGAAAATGTTTCGGAATTGAAACCAGAAAAGCAAACGTGTGCAATGGTTACAGAATGTACTTATGTTGTATTTTTTCTTGTTAAACTAGAATTTCTTCAGAAATTGATATTTATGCAACTGTTTTTCCAAGATTTCCAAAAGGAAGACATTTTAGCGCAAAAAGAGGACATACAATTTTTGTTGAAAAGGAGGACATGTCCTCCTTTAGGATACCATATGGTCACCCTCCTAAATGTGACAGTCAAAAACCATTAATTGCTTCATATTTGTTCTATTATCACCTCTCATCACCGTATTAATCTGGGATTTTACAATAAATATCTGTTATTATTGGCTAAATATGTATCACTTGAGCTCACTGAATCATTAGACAGATTTGTACAATTATTTTCATTTATCCACTTAAGAGCGAAACGCACGATTTATCTCAACCATGTATGGAATTTTCAGTGTTGAAATCACATAAACTTTTTTCGCAGACCCTTTAACGGATATAAATGCCAGCAAAAATCTATACGTGTTCTTTACAGTCGGTAATAATAAGTCTTGCCACAATTAGCGGAACTCAATTTCGTACTACAGTTTTGATGATTTTCATCTTTGGTAACTAGTTTAGATCAGTAAACGAAACTAAAAAAAACGAGATGAGGCTGGTCAGACTGTTTTGATGAGTGCCCGCGGAATTGGCTGCAGGCCATTCCTGGTTGTTGCAATGACTGAAAATCGATTAAATTTATTCCCCAATCAAGACGTCGTTCTTGGGGAACAAGGCCCACGATAATTTGCCCTGCTTCCATTTTATGACGTAAGAAAGCTAAAACAAGAGCGAAAATGATAAACATTTCGCCGTTTAACAGCATCAGAGAGCTGATGTTTTCCCTTTCGTCCAATTTGGCCTTGTTATTTTAGAATGTATTATTAAGCGTATGATTTATTGGTAAATTTTATTATCCGGTGAGGTTTTGGCTGAGAACAGATGACGATCGCGGACAGTTGCATCGAAGTGTCGTAAATTTTAACGGGTTGTGATGAGGATCACAAAGGGGTCTTAATTAGGGTTGGTTACGGTGTGTTCTGAGGTCGTGCAAATGAGTTGTGGGTTTTCTAAAGGCTTCAATTAGCCATTTCTGGCATCATATACACATGCATTGTTCAAAACACTGGAAACAAGAGGTGGCAGCGTATTGGTGAAAGAATTGGTAAGCAGTGCTGTGGATGATATCTTTGAGCGAAAAAATATTTGCAATAATTTCTTATCATGTATATGCTATGCTGGTGTCATCAACACCTCGAAGATGAAGTACATGCATGCATGATAGAATGTTTCTCAAAAGAGGAGAACTTTAGTCACCCACCACATGTTTGTATCGGTGGTGACGAAACCGAGGTGGTTGAAGAATTCAGGTGTACTTGGCCTTACTGACCAACTGGCCAACAATACCAACCCAGAAACTCAGAGATGTGTCGTTGCAAGAAATTGTACGAACATCGGATTTCGCAAGATACCCCAAGGTGCCCCAAACTGATTACATATCTACAAAACGTCCATTAGACCGGTAGTCCGGTAGACACAAGACCTGGACGATGGTCATAGAGGACCAACATGTATTTGGGGTTTTGGAAAGGAAAGATGTCGATGTAGATGAAAGACGGTGCATGTAGGAGGTGTTGTAGTAAAGAGTTTGCTATAAATGTTTGTTTGTGTGTATTAGCATTAGGGTAGGCGTAAAGTTATATACTGTGATGTTGAATACATATAGGTACTTTGTATAGGTTAAGGTCAATTCGGAAGCTTATCATATGCATCGAAAGCTCCGATTAGATACGAACCCTCTTTTTTCCCGCCATCTAGGTTTATGAAAGAGCATCTCCAGTATGTCGGCGCATTATTCAAAAAATTCCATCTTGCTCAACCGGTCACCGAAATTAATTAGAAGTTAAATTAGAAGTAGTAAATGTAATAAATGTATTGTTAGTTGCCCAATAAAGTGTCTGTTTAGTAGTAATAAGTGTTTAAAGCAAATAAACTGTTTGTAAACCCGTTAAAGTGCTGTGAAGTTTGTTTCAAAAACTTTAAACCGAAGAACAGAACCCGTTTGTGCGTTGCAATTATTGCACGATTATCACACCGGTAAAGGCGTGCTGTGTGTCGGAGTTTGGTGCTAGAACGCTATTTCCGGGGGTCACAACAGGAGGCAATTAGCATATTAGACAATAACCCGGTGTAGGTAAATGGATCTCGATGGCGATCTGACGGACACAAAAAGGCGATGTGATGTGTGTATCACTTGGAGCGCACCGAATCATTAGACAGCTTTGTACAATTATTTTCATTTATCCACTTAAGAGCGAAATGCACGATTTATCTCAACCATGTTAATTGGAATTTTCAGTGTTGAAATCACATAAACTTAGTTTCATTCCTAATAAACAAATCATTCTTCCCCTGAAGAAGACACTAATCCCGTGTCGAAACGTCGGACGAATAAAAACTCGTTTTAATCATATGAGACTGCGTAGCCGTTAATTAATGATCTATGATTCCTAATAAAAATCATAAAAGTAATAAATCACTTGTTAGCGCCCCCCGGATAAAAATTTACAGTAACTTGAATGACATAACCCATTGAAATACAATAGATTGTGTGGTAAACAATACAAACTATTGTACGCTTATTGTAAAATGTTCACGATTGTAAAAGATCTTTATTGTACTTACATTAACATAACAATATATTTAAATGTTACCAATACATTCTATTATATTTTTATTGTTCGCTTATGTTTGGTATTGCACATCCAAAAACTAAACAAATTATGAAAGTATTCGGTTTGGATGATCTGGAAATTCGTCTTATGTAATTGAATTAATATAATTTTGGAATATTTCATGGATTTATTATATTGCTGAAATAACAATTGAAAACAATAAAATTACAATAGCTTTGCTCATTAAATGAATAAAAATGTATACCGATTCTCAAGTAATATACTTTCATATTGCAGGTCTAGAAATGTTATGCAATAAAAATTGGAATTCAAAAAAATTGAAGGGAACAAAATTTTTTGCTTATCATTTTACTCGAAGAATGGCTGGATTCATTTGAGCGTGTACAGTTTTGTTTATAATTAGTGAAGAGATGAAAATAATGAAACTGTATGGTGCAGAAAGTGGCTTTTTCATAACAGTTTCTGCAGAAACCATAGTGCTGGGCAACGGTAGATCACTATGGCTTCTGCACCGTGGTAAGTATCTAAAGTGTTGGAGCGCGTTAGAGCATCATTACTGGGCCCGAGCGCGAGTATTTTGATCACACTCGCCGTGCTGTCATTTTAGATTAGTCAAACTTTTTCGCATCGGTTACTATTTTCTGTTATCATTTTGGTGGCTGCATTCCGTACCACTGACGTTTGACATGAACTATCAACATCAAATAGCAGCGGTGTTATCGCGCTGCCAAATTTGGTCACCTATACGCGTTTAGTAGCGACCGGTAAAGTGTCAAGTAATGATACTGGGCTGGCAAACGGCTTATACTCACCACCGGTAATCGTAATCTTATACTACAAAAGTTCAATGTACATAATGGACGCAGTGGTTCATCCCGAACAAAAAATAAATAAAAAAAAATTATCGTCATAATACCTGATGACATACCTGGTAACATGTATCCTTGTTCCTTTACAGAAATCAAGCTTATGATGAAATACTGATGCTTGGCCAATCTCACCCACGAGATATAATAAGAACTGATGCAGGTATTTTTTTTCTTCTCGAAGTACGTACTAAAACTAACATTCTTTTATAATTTACATTTTGCACAGGTTTATAACTACATGTATTGTATCCGGAACAAAGTTAGTACGCCTTTTATACCGAAGTTAGATTTTTCTCCAGATACAGGCAACTTACCCAGTAGTGGCAACAGATACAGGCAACTTCGAAAGTAGTGCGCTGGATTCGCCTAAAGATGCGCTAAACAACGCATCAATTAGTTTGACAGATAAAACTTTGGAAGAAAGTCAGGTTCGGAAGTCCCGACTGCAAAGCGAGGTAAAATGAGTGAAAATGAAGTTTAAACTGATTTAAAATTAAATTGAAAATAAAATAATTTGTAAAACAAATAATTGAATTGTATTTTTATTATAATATTGGAGTATAATGTATTCTAAATCCTGTTGTATTTCTATTGTAAAACAATAGAAACAGTAATTGAAAACATTTAAAATACAATGTTTTCTATTATTTTCTCGCTCGAAATCATCCCATTGAAGAACCGTAAAATCAATTGTTTGGCTCAAAATTTTGTATGGAAAATTTTCGATTTTTTTATTGTAAAGATACATAACAACCCCCCTTTTTTATTGTAAAAGTCCCATTTACCATTCATTTTATCGTGGAAAACCATTATTTCTCATGTGATTTTATTGTCAAAATTCCATTATATTCAATGGTAAAAACTATGTTTTAAATGGTGTTGTAACAATAAAATTTATGATATTTTAATGATATTTTTTATCCGGGCCCAGCGCTAGCGCGCCTTACTGTACCTATACTGCGACAACGACCAACGTGTATACTCGGCATCAGTCTACAAGGAACGAGCAGAAAGCAGCGCACGTCACTGTCATGACAGATGAAACGGAACGGTTGACATCGTACACGGAAGAAAAAAAGTACCCAAAATTGAGTACTTTTAAACTTACTTTTGAGTTATTTTTTCTCTTCGCTTTCATCCGCTCTTTCTTTTGTTGTCAAAAACAAAAGAGCCAAACAATCCAACGACGCCAGTTCAATACGGGAAGCCAATTTTGAGTTTTATTACCTGAGGTCGAAATTGAGTGAATTAAACTTAAATTTGGGTCAATAAATTTTCCGTTTCCTTTTTAACATGGGAGTAAAGGCAAACTACTTCGACTCTACTCACTCAATTTTGGCTTCCCGTACGGATGTTCGAGGTTGGGTGAATTAAACTCACTATTGGGTAGTTTATTTCTTCCGTGTACGTCATTCCGGTATGGTGAGTGGTAGAACAGTAAAAGCAAGGGAATAAAAAAGCCGCATTGAGTTTCACGCCGCGAATATAGTTTCTAATATTTAATACTAAATTTAGTGATTCAGTAGTGAAACTGTTGAATTTCAGTCAGGTAAACAATAATTACATGAATTACGTGCAGTAAATTAATTGTAAATCCCGTTATTCAGTGAATTTCAACTGCAGTCTGTACTTAGCTATTCTAACCTGTATTTGTTAGATCAGTTCCATCAAAGAAAAGGTAATTAGTTTGGCTTTAATCATTTAGTGATGTATTTTACCGACAAATTTATAAAGCATACAGAAACTGCATCACGGATCGCTAAAAATAATACGTTTCGGAATACAGCCAGTTTGCAACCACTTTCCCGCTAGACAGAAATACCACGCAGTGCAGACCATTTATAAAAGGGACTAAACGTGAGTACAGACACAGAACTCCTTTGTAAATATGATGAATTCATTGCTTTCAGATTCCAATTGGAAAATCAACCACAGAAATGTTAGATTTAAGAGATACATAATTATCCTGATCGGTTAAAAACACAATTGTTGTACGTATCAATTTCAGGAAAATAATAATGCTCATGCACAGTTAAACAGTAAATCCCATCAAATCGGTCGTTTTTGATTGCTGCATTATTATTACGGAAATTCCCTTTTTCCCATCTGTTGGCAATCTCCAACAAATTATTATTTTCGTTTATTGCAAACGTTTAATACGGTCTGAGCGAAATGCCGAACCGTGGAAGTATCAAGTCGGGTGCGAAGGGTGACAAACAGGCGCGAGATAAATCTCAAAACAGTAATGTGGTTGGTAGTGAAAGTGCTGGTGCTAGTGCTAGTGGAAATATTCCGGAGGTTGTGGTAATGGATGAGACAGTGGAAGAATATACGTGCAAGACGTGTCATGGTCCAGACACCGAAGAGATGGTTCAGTGCGACAAATGCGACGGATGGTACCATTTTTCTTGCGTAGGCGTTTCGGACGAAGTTGCTGACAAGAGCTGGAGTTGTACTAACTGCATCACCGCGAAATGGGTCCAGCGAACTGAGACAGCTTCCAAAGAGAGTGCCGAACAGAAAAAGGAAAACTTAGAGCAAAGGTCGAGTAGGAGCCAGCCAATCGGAAAAATCGTGACAAGCACCAGAATTAATCCCGTGATTTCTCCAGCGTTAGAAACGGTATTAGCAGTCTCAACGGAAGGAGTTCCAGTCACCAACAAGAAGGCAGTGCTTTCTGATGCACCGAAAGAAGGTTTTCCAAACCAACAGATGGAGTTACCTGCCGAGAGTGTGCCAAACGTGGAACAAACGATACAGAAAGCATTTTCTGCAATATCCATTTCTTCTTCGCAAAAATCAGCTGCCAAACGCGCAAAGCTGCAGCTGATGCGATTGGATGAAGAAAGGGAGTATCAGAAACAGCAAGAAGAAAAGGCTGCGCAGAAGTACAGTGAATATTTGAAAGAGAAGTACCGCATTCTTGAAGAAGCCGTGAGCGAGACAGAGTCCAGAAGTTGCAGTGAGATATCAAGTCGAGTCAATGAATGGATGGAGAATGCAATTCAAGTTCAGCAGACAGACGAACCAGGAGCGGATGGTTTCAACAGAAACAACAGCCAGAGGCCCACATGCATCAAGGAGCCAACCCAAGATATTGAACAGCATCATTTCCCCTGTCATAAGACGAGTTTACATTGACATTAATTCCACCACTTTATTGTATCTTGACAGATGCTTGTTTTCGATTCAACAGTAAGGCCGTCTCGAGTCAAGTACGAGACACTGAAGACGGCCTTACTGTTGAGGTCGAAATACGTATCTGTCAAGGTACAATTAAGTGGTGGAATTCAATGGAATTGTGTATACTCGTCTTATGACAGGTGAAAACATTCCACTAAAAAGCTCAAAATAATTTTCTTATCAGCATCGTATTCGCTTCGAGCCAAGTGTCCAAGTAAGAACTCCGAGTCCTCTGTCGCTTTATCCCGAACAATCATCGTATCCAAGACAGTCACACCAGATGAACTCAGTCAACTTGCCAGCCAGTTCATCATCAAGACGTCAACCTGTGGCAAATCTCGCCTCTGCTAACGCATCTCATGTGCCGGTTATGAACGCGAGCGGTGTGAGGCAGTTTTCTTCTGAACGACAAAATCCAGGATATTTTATGGAAAGACCGCCATTGAATTCTACCTGTTTCGAAGGGCAAGTCTCAGCCCCTCCGGCCTGCTCCACGGGTTATCAGTTTCAGACCAACCAACGAGGAAACAACGATTCCCAAGATGGCTTTCAGGATGAATTCCAACTCTCTCGTTCACAAGTGGCGGCCAGGCAAGCAGTTCCGAAAGATTTGCCTACTTTCTCCGGGAATCCGGAAGAATGGCCAGTTTTCTTGTCGATGTACAACCGTACAACTGCCATGTGCGGATTTACTGAGGAGGAAAACTTAGTACGTCTGCAGAAAAGCCTTAAAGGGAAAGCCTACGAGGCAGTCAAAAGTCGGTTGATGCATCCTGGGAATATTCTCGGAATTCTGTCAACTTTGAAGATGCTGTTCGGACAACCGGAAGTGATTATACAGTCGCTGATCGGGAAAGTGAGTGCTTTGCCGGCGATACGAGAAGAAAAGCTTGACACACTGGTCGATTTCGCTGTACATGTGCAAAACTTCTGTGCCACCGTGGATGCTTGTGGACTACAGGACTATATGTACAACGTTACCATGCTGAATCAGTTAGTGGGAAAACTGCCATCATCACTCAAACTGAATTGGGCACAATATCGTCTAACGGTGCCTGTGGTCAACTTGGCGACCTTCAGTGCATGGATCTATGCTCTGGCGGAAGCTGCCAGCGTCGTCACGTTTTTACCGTCATCGGTTCCCGAAAAGTCATCCAGGAATGATCTTCGAGGATTTAAGAAAGACAATGCGTACCACAACGCTCATTCTGAAACATCATCTGTAGAAGCGAACAAGCAAACATCGTCGAAGGAAAATAGGACTATACAGTCATCTACTGCCAAGCAAAGCTGTTTAATTTGTAGGGCAAATTGCAAGTCTGCTGACAAATGCAAGCGCTTTCTGGAACTGTCAAGAGATTCCCGCTGGGCCGCTGTAAGGGAATTCGGATTATGTCGAACCTGTTTGCGGATGCACAAAGGAAGCTGCAACGCAAATCCATGTGGCAAAAACGGGTGCACTTATCGACATCACGAGCTACTGCACAATGATTCGAAGGAGAAACCGCAGATTACCGCAAGACCAACCGAGAGCGGAAGTCAGCCATCTCTACCATCTAGTTCGAATGCATCTGGATGTAACTATCATCGAACCATGGTCAGCTCAGTACTGTTCCGCTATGTTCCTGTAGTGCTATATGGGAGATCCGGAAAAACTCAAACGCATGCCTTCCTGGACGAGGGTTCTGAGCTAACTCTCCTTGATCAGGAACTTGCTGATGAGCTTGGGCTGGATGGGATCGAACGTCCTCTATGTCTTCGGTGGACCGGTGGAACTGAACGATGCGAAGCAAACTCCCGAGCATACAACCTCCAAATCTCTGGAGCCAAAGAAGGTGATAAGCGCTTCGAGCTGAAGGATGTGAGAACGGTAAAGGATCTGATGCTGCCACAGCAAACACTGAACATATGCGAATTGTCCAAACAGTTTCCTCATCTCCGAAATCTGCCGATCGATTCTTACCAGGAAGTACGTCCACGCATTCTAATTGGAACGAGGCATGCTCATCTTGGCCTTGTCCTGAAAAACCGCGAGGGAGAATACGGTCAGCCAATCGCAGTCAAGTCAAGACTTGGATGGACGGTTTGTGGAGGAGGAAGTTTGGATAGCGGCGCGAACCTGCACCATTACAGTTTCCATATCTGTCCGTGCAATACAAAATCAGACGACGATCTTCATCAAGCTATGAAGAACTACTTCTCATTGGACAGTCTAGGCGTAACTAAACCAGAAAATCCACTGCTGTCTGTCCAAGATCAGCGCGCTCTGACGTTGCTTAAATCGCTTACTCATCGTAAAGATGGACGATATGAATCCGGTTTGCTTTGGCGGTACGAAGACACTCGCCTACCGGATAGTCGATCAATGGCAATGCAACGACATCAATGTCTGAAGAAACGAATGGAGAAAGATTCTGAGCTGCATACGACTTTGCAAGCTAAGATAACAGAATACATCGAGAAAGGATACATCAGAAAGCTCACCGAAGAAGAAACAGTTCAACAGATCCCTCGTCGGTGGTATCTGCCGATTTTTCCCGTAACCAACCCAAACAAACCTGGGAAAGTCAGAATAGTGTGGGATGCAGCTGCCAACGTACACGGTACATCACTGAATTCCGCTCTCCTAAAGGGACCGGATCTCCTTCGTTCACTGTTCGTTATTCTACTACAGTTTCGGGAAAGACGTATCGGGTTAACTGGAGATATTCGTGAAATGTTTCACCAGGTGCTGATCAGAGCAGAAGACCAATACAGTCAATGCTTCTACTGGACCAATGAACGTGGCGAAAGCGAAGTGTATGCCATGCAGGTCATGACATTCGGGGCAAGCTGCTCACCCAGTACTGCACAGTTTGTCAAGAACATCAACGCTGATCGGTTTTTGGACGAATTTCCCGCAGCACACCATGCTATCACAAAGTCTCATTACGTTGATGACATGCTTGTCAGTGTTGATACAGAAGAGCAGGCTATTCGACGAGGCGAACGACAAATGGCTCTGTTGGCTCAAGGTGTTTCCTCGCGTTGAACAAGTACGGATTCCTAGATGCTACAATTCGCCGAACGCCGTTACAGAAGACGACGAGGTCCAGCTACACATACAATGGTAGATGCCAGTGAAAACTGCACAGCTGCTGTTTTGTTATCTGCGTATTGTCAAGCGATGAATCCTGTCTTTTGCTGCATCGTCGCAGCCAAGACTCGAGTTGCACTTTCATTGAAGATCATATCGATACTGCCGTAATCTGGAAAAAAGTGACGTATACTCCATTTTCCAAAATTGGTGTTAACGAGTACTACTCATCGAGCTCTTTAACAGAAAAATGGAAAACATACATGTTGTAAAATGGCTGTTACGTCACTTTTCCAGATTACGGCAGGATACCACGGTTGGAGCTGGAAGCTGCTGCAGTAGGCGCTCGTCTTGCACGCACTATCGAGGAGGTCACTGACAGCATCCGTATCCACAAAAAGTGTATTGGTCTGATTCCCGGAGACGTCATTTGTTGGAACAACTCTGACCATCGTCGCTATAGCCAATATGTCGGACACAGGATTAGTGAAATTCTTGAAATCTCCGTATACAAACAATGGCGGTGGGTTCAGGCAAGCAAAGTCCTGCTGATGATGCCCCTAAAATGGACAGTGTCTCTCCTGAGTTGTCGTCCGAAGATAGATGGTTCAAAGGGGCAAGGTGATTTTCTTTGGCGTACTGAGGACAGATGGCCGATACAACAGAACCGCAAGGAAACCACAGTAAATGGAACTCCGCGCATCAAAACTATTGCGCTCCACATTTCAATTAGAGCCAATTACACTTCGTCAACAAGTTTTTCAAACTGGATCAGGCTACGAAATGTTGTCTGGGATACGCACACACCGATTTGTCGCCAACTGCAAACAGATATACGCCGTTCGAGGAGTCCGAAAACTACAAGTCCACTAACTGTCATGAGCGGCTGCTTACCGCCGAGCAGTCACTGATCTGTAATTGCCCAAAATGAGTCTTATCCTGAAGAAGTGGCCGTGTTACGGGAAATCGCTACAGCAATCCCATCTGTCCACTGCGACCATCCTGAAAACAAGCACACTGTACCAGCTAACACCGTGGATGGACGAGAATGGAATCATGCGAATGCGAACCCGCATTGCTGCATGTCACTTCGCCACAGACGATGCGAAAAACCAATTATTCTCGCACGAAAGCACCATATTACTATGATATGGAAATGCTAATATCATCTTCCAAACTTGGACGTACATGTTCATTTTGGGGCAGCAGGGACTATGTCCAAGGGCTTAACGATCCCTCCTCAGGCCATCTGCGAGTTGTGGCGCCTGCCTAGGATGTGGTGGGGTTTGACAGTGGGCCCTGTTAAACCTCTATGTAAAAAGCTGCATGTATCCGCAAGTAGGCTCCGCCAAAGCGACCGTGTGCCGCTCAAAGCGCTACAAGCCCAAGTCCTGTTGATAGGTGGGACGCTAAACAGCCCTGACACGATGGCCCTCCGGCGAGACAGGAGGTTTGCGCAGGCCCAATAAGCCGCATGGAAAACCACGCAGTTACGAAACAATATAAGACATAATGCGACTCTGATATAATCGGCAAAAGACCTAGGCGACGAATAAAGGATCACGATTGGAAGCTTGGAACATGGAACTGCAAGTCGCTAGGTTTCGCAGGTTGCGACAGGATGATCTACGATAAATTACATCCCCGCAACTTCGACGTCGTGGCGCTGCAGAAGATTTGCTGGACAGGACAGAAAGTGTGGAAAAGCGGGCATCGGGCGGCTACCTTCTACCAAAGCTGTGGCACCACCAACGAGCTGGGAACCGGCTTCATAGTGCTGGGTAAGATGCGCCAACGCGTGATTGGGTGGCAGCCAATCAACGCAAGGATGTGCAAGCTGGATTAAAGGCCGTTTCTTCAACTATAGTATCATCAACGTGCACTGCCCACACGAAGGAGACCCGACGACGAGAAAGAAGCGTTCTACGCACAGCTGGAGCAGACATACGATGGATGCCCACTGCGGGACGTCACAATCGTCATCGGTGACATGAACGCGCAGGTAGGAAGGGAGGAAATGTATAGACCGGTCATCGGACCCGGATAGTCTGCACACCGTATCGAATGACAACGGCCAACGATGCATAAACTTCGCAGCCTCCCGCGGAATGGTACAGTCCGAAGCGCACCTTCTTTCCCGCAAAATATCCACAAGGCCACATGGAGATCACCCTAACCAAGAAACGGAAAACCAAATCGACCACGTTCTAATCGACGGTAAAATTTTTATCCGACATCACGAACGTCCGCACCTACCGCAGTGCGAATATTGGAACTGACCACTACCTCGTTGCAGTATGCCTGCGCTCAAAACTCTCGACGGTTGTACAACACGCGCCGAAGTCGGACGCCACGGCTTAATATTGAGCAGCTACAAGACGGGTAGACTAGTCCAAGAATACGCTGCCAGCAGCTGGAAGTGGCACTCCCAACGGAAGAGCAGTTAGGCGCAGCGTCTCTTGAGAAGATGGCTGGAGAGATATTCGATCCGCCATTGGTAGCATTCCGCAACCTGCTACGCACTTGGCACGGTGCCCCGGATCAGAGAAACGACTGGTATGACGGCGAATGTGAGCGAGCGGTTAGTAGAAGAGAAGAATGCAGCATGGGCGAGATTGCCGCAACACCGCACGAGGGCGAACGAGGCACGATATAAACAGGCGCGGAGCACGAACAAAACTCTCGATTTTCCGGAGAAAAAAGCGTCAGCAGGAAAAATCGAGACCGTGAAGAGAACCGGAGCAACTGTACCGCGCTAATAACACACGAAAGTTCTATGAGAAGTTGAACTCGTTCACGGTAAGGGCCACGTGCCACAGCCCGATATGTGTAAGGACATAAACAGGGAACCTCTTTCACCCGAACGAGCGTGAGGTGATTGATCCCAAACGTGGCGGCAGCACTACGAAGAGCACCTGAATGGCAATGTGGCAGAAAGACGAAGATGGCGGTATGGTGATGGACCTGGGGGAACGCGCACGGACATAATTCTTACCGGCTCCGGATCTCCAGGAAATCCAGGAGGAGATTGGCCGGTTGAAGAACAACAAAGCCCCTGGGGCTTTGACCAACTACCAGGAGAGCTATTTAAACACGGTGGTGAGAGCACTGGCTAGTGCGCTGCACTGGGCCATTACCAAGATTTGGGAGGAAGAAGTTTTGCTGCAGGAATGGATGGAAGGTGTCAGTGTGTCCCATCTACAAAAAGGGCGATAAGCTGGTTGCAGCAACTACCGCGCAATCACACATTGCTGAACGCCGCCTACAAGGTACTCTCCCAAATTTTTATGCCGTCGACTGGCGCACCAATTGCAAGGGAGTTCGTGGGGCAGTACCAGGCGGGTTTTGTGGGCGTTAACGGCAGCTCCACCACGGACCAGGTGTTCGCCATTCGCCAAGTACTGCAGAAGTGCTCCCGCGAATACAACGTGCCCTACACATCATCTATTCATCGACTTCAAAAGCCGCATATGATAATTGCAATCGATCGGGACCAGCTATGGCAACTTATGCACGAAAACGGATTTCCGGATAAACTGACACGGCTGATCAAAGCGACGATGGATCGGGTGATGTGCGTAGTCTGAGTTTCAGGGGCATTCTCGAGTCCCCTTCAGAAACCCGCGAGAGGGTTACGGCAAGGTGATGTGGTCTTTCGTGTCTGCTATTCAACATCGCTTTTGGAAGGGGGTAATACGAAGGAGCAAGGGATTAGCGCACATGAGTGGTACAATTTTCCAATAAGTCCGTCCAGCTATTTGGCTTCGCCGACGACCTAGATATTATGGCACGAAACTTTGAGAAGATGGAGGAAGCCTACATCAGACTGAAGAGAGGAAGTCCAAGCGGATCCGGACTAGTCATCAACACGTCAGAAGACGAAGTACATGATAGGAAGAGGTTCAAGAGAAGACATCGTGAGCCACCCACCGCGAGTTGGCATCGGTGGTGACGAAATCGAGGTGGTAGAGAAGAATTTGTACTTAGGCTCACTGGTGACTGCCGAAAATGATACCAGCAGAGAAATTCGGAGACGTATAGTGGCTGCGAAAATCGTACACATACTTTGAAAGGACCTGCAAGACGCTCCGATCGAATAGAGTTCGCCGCCGTACCAAACTGACAATCTACAAAACGCTCCATTAGGACCGGTAGCTCCTCTACGGACACGAGACCTGGACGATGCTCGTGGAGGACCAACGCGCACTCGGAGTTTTCGAAAGGAAAGTGCTGCGTACCATCTATGGTGGGGTACAGATGGCGGACGGTTACGTGGAGAAGGCGAATGCACCACAAGTTGCATCAGCTGTTGAGGAAACCATCCATCGTTCACACCACGAAAATCGGACGACTGCGGTGGGCCGGGCTATGTGCCAGAATGTCGGACAATAACCCGGTGAAAATGGTTCTCGACAACGATCCGACGGGTACAAGAAGGCGAGGTGCGCAGCGGGCAAAGGTGGATCGATTCAGGTGGAAGATGACTTGCGGACCCTCCGTAGACTGCGTGGCTGGCGACGGGTAGCCATGGACCGAGCTGAATGGAGAAGACTCTTATATACCGCACAGGCCACTTGGCCTTATTCTGAATAAAATAAATAAACATGTTCATGGTATCATTAGAGGCGAGTGATATAGTATTGATAGTTCAGTTAAGGATACGGCAGGCATGAAGAATGTTTTTATAGAAGTCGATTTGAAAGCCAGCGGAGGGCAATATTTGTGATGGCACATATCACACGACCTTCCTTCTGCCAAGCTCCCGTATGAAGGGGGAGGGAAGAATATCAGTGCTGAAGAACTTTGTCGGTTGCAAACCGTGAACTACTGCAAGCGAAAGAAAGGGATCGATCAAGACCAATTCATAAAGGTGTTCGCGCATTCTGAAATTGAGTGGCTCTTCAGCCCACCACTGTCACCACACATGGGAGGAAGTTGAGAACATGGCTGATCCGGAACAATTAAGAGAAAAACTTGATGCAAGTGTGTTCGCATAAGCAAGACCGTCTGACGAAGTGTTTCGAAACCTGTTGGCCGAAGCGGTAAAATACTCGTAAACTCAAGACCGCTACCGCACGTACCGATCGACGAGGATTCCAGCGCCAGCCTTAACGCTGAATCATTTTCTGCTTGGTTCATCTAACGGGTCAAAACCGCTTACCAACCATGACGACAGTAGTGCAGCGCTTCAGAACCAGAACTATCTAATAACCTCTCAGGTTCTGGGCCGAATCAATACTGGAGGCGCCGGATATCAGACTATCTGCCAGAGATTACAAGGAAGAAGCAAATGGTTTCAACGGACCAATCTGGATAACAATCGGAGACGTGGTGATCATCGCCGACCTGAGGATACCGCGCAACTGTTGGCCGAAAAGACGCAAAAGTGATCGGAACCAAAGTCGGCCTGGATGGACAGGTTCGGTCTGCAACGGCTGTGAGGACAGCTAACGGTGTCTACGACCGCCCTGCGACGATGTTGGCGGTGCTTAGATGTACGGCGCGACGATACGCGTGGGCGTGAACGGATGTCCATCGTACTTGGGAGTGTTAGCGCCTCTGCGCTTAGCGCGCCTTACTGCAATTTACCCTATACTGCGACACCAGACGGCAACGTGTATACCTGGTATCAGTCTTATGCGAACGTGCAGGAAAGCAGCATGTGACGTCACTGTCGTTACGACAGAACCGTGGAAACGGAATTTGGTTGACATCGTACGTCATTCCGGTATGGTGAGTGGTAGAACAGTAAAAAGCAAGAGAATAAAAAAGCTGCACGGTGAGTTTCACGCCGCGAAGAGGGCTTCATAATATTTACATACTAAATTTAGTGATTCACTAGTGAAACTGTTTGAATTTCAGTCAGGTAAACAATAATTACATGAATTACGTGCAGTAAATTAACTGTAAATCCCTGTTATTCAGTGCGAATTTCCCTAACTGCAGTCTGTACTTAGCTATTCTAACTTGTATTTGTTAGATCAGTTCCATCAAAAGAAAAGGTAATTAGTGGTTGGCTTTAATCATTTAGTGATGTATTTTACCGACAAATTTATAAATAATACGTTTCGGAATACAGCCAGTTTGCAACCACTTTCCCGCTAGACAGAAATACCACGCAGTGCAGATCATTTGTAAAAGGGACTAAACGTGAGTACAGACACAGAACTCCTTTGTAAATATGATGAATTCATTGCTTTCAGATTCCAATTGGAAAATCAACCACAGGAAATGTTAGATTTAAGAGATACATAATTATCCTGATCGGTTAAAAACACAATTTATTTGGTACGTATCAATTTCAGGAAAATAATAATGATCATGCAGTACAGTTAAACAGTGAAATCCCCATCAAATCGGTCGATTTTGATTGCTTGCATTATTATGCCACGGAAATTCCTTTTTCAGTCATCATGTTGGCAATCTCCAACAACTATTAACATTGATTCTTTATATAGCAGTACAAAAGCTTTTTACATATTTGAGAATAAATGCCATGTGTTAGTATTTTCGTGCGTTTCATGATACTCCATAATTACTTCGAGGACATCCACAACTTCAAGGATCCCCACCAGCTTCGATCATAATTTTAGTCATACCGGACAAACAATGTTGTAAACAGTGCACCACCTCCTTTAATCACTCAATCATTTTTCTTTTTTTTTTTTTTTTTTTTTTTTTTTTTTTTTTTTTTTTTTTTTTGTTTTTTTTTTTTTTTTTTTTTTTTTTATTTTTTTTTTTTTTTTTGTTTTTTTTTTTTTTGTTTTTTTTTTTTTTTTTTTTTTTTTTTTTTTTTTTTTTTTTTTTTTTTTTTTTTTTTTTTTTTTTTTTTTTTTTTTTCCACCTGGTCAGCATTTAGCAAAGGGACAAATAGCATTTTCGCGTGACCGCCCCAATCTCGCGTCTGGAATCACTTACTTCGGGGGTCTTGATTGCACGTTGATCCCGTACGGCCCAAAAAGAAGAAGAAAGCGTACGCGGGCCGATTGTCGGTGGTAGCCGAAAATGGCGCGATGCAATTCTTTATCACATTAGCGTTATCGGGGCTGAGCTAAATTTTTCAAGCGCAGAATTGGTCCGGCCAGAATGGATTGTGCATTGGGGGATTTTCAAAGTGCCGTCGCCGTTAACCGCGGGAGAGCGTTGGACTTGACTTTTCTTCTGCAGGCACTTGGCACGTAACGAGCCGCTATCGTCAAGTTCTGCCGTCGCCGATGCAGGCAGCGACGAGGCTTCTGATCGAAACTTGGACAATGAATCAGTGCTGAGCAGCCGTCACTAATTAACTAATTTGTTTATAAAGGGATTGGGGATAAATAAACGTTTCCATTTACCAAACATTTTTTGAATACGAGAAAGTGAATCAATTTTTGGCGACACTTTGAATAAAAAAATCGTGACAAATATTTTGCGGTGTTAAACAACATACCTGTCACTGTGCATCGCTAGGATTTGATGTTGCGTTAATGGCAGTTGCCACCGACCATATATATCATTAAGTCATCAAAATGAGAAATAGGGATTTGAACGCGTCAATGGAATCTGTTGTCCGAACATTGTATCGTTGGGGTTTGGAAGCGGAGGCAGGTTCTCAAGCGAAACATAATCATACTTAAAAAATCTCGCAAAAATAAACTCAAAGCGGCGTCATTGCGTGCGGATCATTTTGTATTAAGTTATTAAATGGATATCAAAAATCACTTGTTGATTACTTGAGCAGAGATTGTGGAATGGAGTCCCATGTCTGTATGCGCCCAAAAGTGGTTGCCTGACTGGGGTAATAATTTTCTGGGTGATATCTAAGATGTATGATGTTGATGACGTTTTATAAAGCTTGATTGTGGGTTACTAAACTTAGAGATCCGTA
>NC_085141.1:39910691-39924541 GCF_024139115.2 Armigeres subalbatus | reverse complement strand
GGCCGTTGTCGACATTTGGGTTGCCAGCATCATATTTCTTGTCGGTATTTTCGGCGATCATCGCATTAAAAAGTCTGCTAACATATTAGGGCGTCACGTCAAAATTTCCCAACGGAAGCAGCCACTGGATCTCCGGAAGCTGTCACTGAAATTTCGTTTCCGCTTTCGACGTCTGCGCTCGGCAGCAAGATGAGAAATCTGGCGCCGAGTCTAGCCACGTTTACTAATGTCAGCAAATTTTGGACGATGTTTTATGTGAGCATTTTGAATCAAACAGAGATTTTTCGGAAGATTAATACTCTGACAGTGCATACGGTTTACTGTACAAACTGTTGGAGATCAATCCACACAATCGCATCTTCACTGAGGAAGCTCTAAAGCATCCCTATTTCACGGACGCTCTATCCAGCTTTCCACGCTTGGTAATGGCGGCTTGTCGGTGTGTAAAAATCAATCGGTCACTGTACTGTTTGACACTAGCTGGAGGAAAGCTCACTGGCGTTCCTGGGTGAGGGGAAGGGAAAAAAGCCTTTTCGCCAGTGAGTTTTCCTCCACCTAGTGTCAAAAAGTACAGTGACCGATTGATTTTTACATACCGACAAGCCGCCATTACCAAGCGTGGAAAGCTGGATTGGACATCGATGGAAAATGATTCGATATCTGTCCAAAGTAATCTTGCTCTGCGAGCAGGGTTATTCGGTAATTATTGAAATGTCACTTTTAAGTTTAATTTCAGTTTAATTACTCAATTGAGACAGACCCTAAAGCCCCAAACGCAATACAACGGAACGGCGACGGAAACGGAAAATTTGACAGTTAGCCCATATATTTTCTGTCAAATTTGCCGTTTCCGTCGCCGTTCCGTTGTATTACGTTTGGGGCTTAAGGGTCGAATCATTTTCCATCGATGTCTTATTGGAATTGCTGGGTAGCACCAGCCATTCTTATAACGGGGTGTTTTTTTAATTTTCGAACTGTCACTTTTAAGTTTCATTCTCCAAATGAGACAGAAAAAGATATTTTAGTTACTAGATAAAGATTGTCGCTTCGGTTCCCTTTGTTCTGCTGTCCGAAACATGTGTGGTACATACCTGTCAAATCGTATGGATTTTCCTTCTTTGACATTTAGCTCCCCTATCCTCGCCAGCAAAAGATGTTTCGGACAGCGACGACAGCGACAATCTTTATCTAGTAACTAAAATATCTTTTGAGACAGACCAAAAGATATTTTAGTTACTAGATAAAGATTGTCGCTGTCGTCGCTGTCCGGAACATCTTTTGCTGGCGAGGATAGGGGAGCTAAATGTCAAAGAAGGAAAATCAATACGATTTGACAGGTATGTACCACACATGTTTCGGACAGCAGAACAAAGGGAACCGAAGCGACAATCTTTATCTAGTAACTAAAATATCTTTTGACAGACCCTAAGTGCACTTATGGCGGTAAGCACCAACGAGGATAATACTCGATTTAATACGGATTTTCAATAGTCCGGTATTAAAGTTAATACCGCGAGCGGTAAGCACCAAGTTCGTATTAAGTACGCAGCCATATTTTGCTATGAAGGCTTTTGAGGTGGTGTGCGTATGAGAATGATGGAATCATAAAAAATGCGGGATGACTTCTGTTGTTTGTTTTTACTCATATTTCGCTTCAAAATGTATATCAAAACATCCTTCAGTAATTTCCTTTGAAATTTATTTAGGTAATTCCACCGGGAATTAATTCAGCAATTCCACCGATAATTCTGTAGTTCCAGCGCAAATTCTAAAAGTGAATATATCAGGCATTCCTCCAAGAATTGCAGCAATAATTATACATATAATTCGTTCAAGAATTTCTCTAGCAGCTCCACCAGTGATTTTTCAAAAAAAAAAAATACCCCGAATTCCTCCAGGAACTTTATGAGACCTCCACAAGGTATGCCTCCAGGATCTTCAAAACCAATTCCTCCAGAAACTTCACCGGCAATTCCTTCAAGAATCCTAATAGGAAATCCTCTAGCAACGTCACTAGGAATTCCTCCAGAAACTTTATGGACCTCAATTTAACACTCATCCAGAAATATCAGAAGGAAATCCTCCCAGAATCTCCACCAACAATTTTTCCAGGAACTCCTAATAGGAAATTCTCCAGCAACATCACCAGGAATTCCTCCAACAACTTCAACAAAAATGCCTCCAAAAACACCACAAATAATTGATCCAGGATCTTGATCAGGTTTTCTTCCAGCATTCCCAACTCCACCATGAATTCCTCTATCAGTTCCACCAGCAATTTCTTCAGGAATTTCCCCATCAGTTCCTCCGACAGCTTCAACAGCAATTTCCACAGGAACTGCGCCAGTAATTCATCAAGGAACTTAACCAGGAACTCCCTCATATGCTTCATACTCATTTTCTTCTGGAACACCAGGAATTTCTCCAGCAACTCCACAAGAAGTTCTTCCAGCAGCTGCACCAGCAATTCCCTCTGGAACTCTATCAGGACTTCATCCAGCAGCTTAAACACCAGGAACTTCTTTTGCAACCTTGCTGCGAAATCCTCCAGTAACTCCACCGGAAATTTCTCCAGCAAATCCATTAAGGGTTCCTCCGTTCCTCCATTAGCAACTCTTCCATGAACGCCACAAGAACTCCAGGATCACCATAAGCAACTTCCGCAGGAACCGCTTAATCAGCAGTTTCTCAAGGAGCATTAACAGGAATTCCTCCATAAACTCCACTAGCAATTTTATCAGGAACTTTGCCAGAAATGCTTCCTTCCCCGCCAGGAATTCCTCTTCCCAACAGGAACTTCGTCAGTAATTCGTCCAGTAACTCTGGAAGCATTTTTTTTCTCTGAAAGCAGCAAATCTCTCGGAAATTCCACCAGGAATTCCTCCAGGAACACCACCAAGAATTCCTGCCACAACTCCAGCAGCACCTCCAGAAATTTCTTCATGAACTCAACTAGAATTTCCTCCAGCCGCTCAATCAGCTACTCTTACCAAAACGCCACCGGGAATTCTTTCATTAACTCCACTAGAAACTCCTTAGCCGTGCGGTAAGACGCGCGGCTACAAAGCAAGACCATGCTGAGGGTGGCTGGGTTCGATTCCCGGTGCCGGTCTAGGCCATTTTCGGATTGGAAATTGTCTCGACTTCCCTGGGCATAAAAGTATCATCGTGTTAGCCTCATGATATTACGAATGCAAAAATGGTTACCTGGCTAAGAAACCTCGCAGTTAATAACTGTGGAAGTGCTTAATGAACACTAAGCTGCGAGGCGGCTCTGTCCCAGTGTGGGGATGTAATGCCAATAAGAAGAAGAAGAAGAAGAAGAAACTCCTTCAAGAACTCCACAAGGACTTCCTCCACGAACTCCACCAGAAATTCCTTCAAGAACACCACCAGGAATTCATGCAGGCACAACAACACCCCCACCAGCAATTCCTCCAGCAGCAGGAGGAACTTCCGGAAGAATACCTAGCGGAACTTTCGGGAAAATTCCTGGCGGAGCTTCCGGAGTAATTCCTGAAGAAACTTCCAAAGGAATTTCTGGAGGAGCTTCCAAAGGAATTCTTGGAGGCACATCCAAAGGAATTTCTGGAGGAACTTCCAGAAGAATTCCTGGATGAACTTCCAAAGGATTTACTGTAGGAACTTCCAAAGGAACTCCTGGAGGAATTTCCAACGGAATTCCATGAGGAACTTTCAAATGAATTCTTGGAGAAACTTCCGAACTTCATTTGGAAATTCCTCCAGGAATTCCTTTGGAAGTTCCTCCAGGATTTCGTTTTTAAGTTCCTCCAGGAATTCCTTTGGAAGTTCCTCCACAAATTCCTTTGGTAGTTCATCAAGGAATTCCTTTGGAAATTCTTCTAGGAATTCCTTTGGAAATTCCTCAAGGAATTCCTTTGGAACTTCCTCCAGGAATTCCTCCGAAATTTCAACCATGAATTCCTCCGGAAGTTTCTCCAGGAATTTCTCCGGAAGTTCCTCCAGGAATTTCTCCTGAAGTTCCTCCAGGAATTTCTCCTTAAGTGCCTCCAGGAATTTCTCCTTAAGTGCCTCCAGGAATTCCTCCGGAAGTTCCTCCAGGGATTCCTCCGGAAGTTCCTCCAGGGATTCCTCCGGAAGTTCCTCCAGGGATTCCTCCGGAAGTTCCTCCAGGAACTCCTCCGGAAACTCCTCCAGGAACTCCTCCGGAAGTTCCTCCAGGAACTCCTCCGGAAGTTCCTCCAGGAACTCCTCCGGAAGTTCCTCCAGGAACTCCTCCGGAAGTTCCTCCAGGAACTCCTCCGGAAGTTCCTCCAGGAACTCCTCCGGAAGTTCCTCCAGGAACTCCTCCGGAAGTTCCTCCAGGAACTCCTCCGGAAGTTCCTCCAGGAACTCCTCCGGAAGTTCCTCCAGGAACTCCTCCGGAAGTTCCTCCAGGAACTCCTCCGGAAGTTCCTCCAGGAACTCCTCCGGAAGTTCCTCCAGGAACTCCTCCGGAAGTTCCTCCAGGAACTCCTCCGGAAGTTCCTCCAGGAACTCCTCCGGAAGTTCCTCCAGGAACTCCTCCGGAAGTTCCTCCAGGAACTCCTCCGGAAGTTCCTCCAGGAACTCCTCCGGAAGTTCCTCCAGGAACTCCTCCGGAAGTTCCTCCAGGAACTCCTCCGGAAGTTCCTCCAGGAACTCCTCCGAAGTTCCTCCAGGAACTCCTCCGGAAGTTCCTCCAGGAACTCCTCCGGAAGTTCCTCCAGGAACTCCTCCGGAAGTTCCTCCAGGAACTCCTCCGGAAGTTCCTCCAGGAACTCCTCCGGAAGTTCCTCCAGGAACTCCTCCGGAAGTTCCTCCAGGAACTCCTCCGGAAGTTCCTCCAGGAACTCCTCCGGAAGTTCCTCCAGGAACTCCTCCGGAAGTTCCTCCAGGAACTCCTCCGGAAGTTCCTCCAGGAACTCCTCCGGAAGTTCCTCCAGGAACTCCTCCGGAAGTTCCTCCAGGAACTCCTCCGGAAGTTCCTCCAGGAACTCCTCCGGAAGTTCCTCCAGGAACTCCTCCGGAAGTTCCTCCAGGAACTCCTCCGGAAGTTCCTCCAGGAATTCCTCCGGAAGTTCCTCCAGGAATTCCTCCGAAAGCTCCTCCAGGAATTCCTCCGGTAGTTCCTCCAGGAATTCCTCCGGAAGTTTCTCCAGGAATTCCTCCGGAAGTTCCTCCAGGAACTCCTCCGGAAGTTCCTCCAGGAATTCCTCCGGAAGTTGCTCCAGGAATTCCTCCGGAAGTTTCCAGGAACTCCTCCGGAAGTTCCTCCAGGAACTCCTCCGGAAGTTCCTCCAGGTATTCCTCCGGAAGTTCCTCCAGGAATTCCTCCGGAAGTTCCTCCAGGAATTCCTCCGGAAGTTCCTCCAGGAATTCCTCCGAAAGCTCCTCCAGGAATTCCTCCGGTAGTTCCTCCAGGAATTCCTCCGGAAGTTTCTCCAGGAATTCCTCCGGAAGTTCCTCCAGGAATTCCTCCGGAAGTTCCTCCAGGAATTCCTCCGGAAGTTCCTCCAGGAATTCCTCCGGAAGTTCCTCCAGGAATTCCTCCGGAAGTTCCTCCAGGAATTCCTCCGGAAGTTCCTCCAGGAATTCCTCCGGAAGTTCCTCCAGGAATTCCTCCGGAAGTTCCTCCAGGAATTCCTCCGGAAGTTCCTCCAGGAATTCCTCCGGAAGTTCCTCCAGGAATTCCTCCGGAAGTTCCTCCAGGAATTCCTCCGGAAGTTCCTCCAGGAATTCCTCCGGAAGTTCCTCCAGGAATTCCTCCGGAAGTTCCTCCAGGAATTCCTCCGGAAGTTGCTGGAGGAATTTTCGAAGGAATTCCAATAGTAAATCCTAAACAAATTTTCATAAAAATTCCTGAAGTTTCGATTGCACTCTTGCAGAAGTTTTCGAAGGAATTCCTGATGGAATTTTTGGAGAAAATCCCGAATAAATTTCTGGAGGAATTCCCGAAGGAATTCCTGAATTAATGCCCTTGAGAAATTCCTGCGGGAAATCTTTAAAAAATTACATCAGTAATTTCTCCGAGAATCATTCCAAGAATGCCTTCGAAAATTTCTCCAGGAATTCCTATGGGAATTATTTCAGGATTTCCTATTGGAATACCTCTGAAAATTCTTCCGGAAATTCCTCTAGGGATTCCTCCGAGATTTCCTCAGGGAAGGTCTCCAACAATTCTTCTGGGAAGTCATCCAGGATTTCCTTCAGAAAATCGTTCAGCCCCCAGGAATTTCTCCAAGAGGTATTCCAGGAAGTTCTCCGGGAAATACTCCAGGAATTCCTATCGGAATTCCTCCTGTAATTGCTCCTGGAGTTTCTCTAGGAAGTCCTCCGGGAGTTTCTCTGTAAATTCCTGAAGGAATTAATGGGAGATTTACCAGAGGCACTCCTGGAAGAATTTCCTGAGGGCTTCCTGGAGGCATTTCCGAAGTAATCCATGGAGAAATTTTCGGAGGATTCGCGAAAGAAATTCTTAGAGGAGTTTGTGAAGCAATTCCTGGAGCAGTTTCGGGAGGAGTTCCTGGAGGGATTTACGAAGAAATTTCTAGAGGACTTCCTTTAGGTCATTCCGGAGAAATTCCTGGAAGACTTTACGGATGACTTCCTGGAGCAGTAATTGATGGATTTCTTGGAGTAATGTTTGAAGGACCTGTCGGAGGAATTCCCGGAAGAATTGCTGGAGAACTTCCCGAAGGAAACCCCTAAGGATTTTCCGTGGAAATTCCAGGAGGACTTCTGGAGGAATTTCTGGATTAATTCCCGGCGAAACTTTTGAAAGAATTACCGAAAAAATTCCAGGAGGAATTCATGAGGGAACGCTTGAATTAATTCCTGCGGAAATTCCTTCAGGCCTTCAAAATTGCATCAGGAATTCGTCCGGGAATCCCTCCAAGAATGCCTTCAAAATTTCTTCAGGAATTTTTATGGGAATTTTTTCAGGATTTCCTCTTGGAATTCTTCCGGGATCTCCTCCAGTAAATCCTGTAGAAAGTTCTCCAAAACTTCCTCAGGAAGTCGGCCAGGAATTTCCCCAGAAAGTCCTCCGGGATTTCCTTCGGCAAGTTCTCCAGTAATTCTTCCGGGAAGTGTTCCAGAAATTCCTCCGGTCCTTTAGTAATTACTCCAAGAATTCCACCAAAAACTGCTCCGAGAAGTCCTCCAGGAATCCCTTCGTAAAGTCTTCCAGGTATTTCTCCGGAAATTCCTAAAGGAATTCCTCCAGGAATTTCTCCGTGAATCCCTCCTGGTGGAATTTTTGGAGAAATATATTCTTATATAAATTCTTGGTAGACTTCCCGGAGGAATTCCTGGAGGACTTTCCGGAGGAAATCTTGAACGAACTCATATAGAAATTTCTGGAGGAATTTTTGAAGACACTTGTGGAGGAATTTCCAGAGGAATTCATAGAGAAATTCCTGTTGAAATTTTTCGAGGAATTCCCGAAGAAATTGCTGGAGGAATTCCCGAAGGAATTCTTGGATTAATTCCCGGAGGATTTCTTAAAGGAATTCATGGAGGAATTCACGGAGGACTTCCTGGAAAAGTTTCTGGAGAACTTCCCGGAGAAATTTCTGGAGGAATTCTAGAAGGAATTACTGGAGGACTTCCTGGAGGAATTCCTTGAGGACATCATGGAGGAGTTCCTGAAGAACTTCTGGAGAAAATCTTGTAGAAATTTTCGGAGGAATTCTGGGAATACCTGGAGTAGTTCTGGGAATTCTTGGAAAAATTCAGCGAGGAAATTCCTGGAGTAAAATATGGATGAATTTCGGCATGAGTTTGCCATAACTCCCATATGAATTCCTGGAGGAATGTTGTAAAAATATACTGGGAATTCATTACGGTATTCTTGGCATTCCTAGAGGAAGTATGGGAATTCTCATGGTATTTTGGGAAATTCTGTAGGAATTCTTGGATATTTTGGGGAAATCCATGGTGTCACACAGATTTCAGGAGAAATTTTATGATTGGTATTCTAAGAATTCTGTGGAAAACATTTGGAAATTTATTCTTTCTTTTTATACAGAAACTTTAAGAAGAATTATCGGAGATATTTATAGAGACATACTCGGAAAATTATTTCTAGGATTTCGGGAGAAATTGCGAAGGAAATCGTTAATGAATTGGTGGCTCATTTACCCTTAGAAGATTTTTCAAGGAACCTGTTAGTGGAATTCACAAAAAATATATGTAGTAGCTTCCAGTTAAAATCCCAATTATGTGCTTATTTTGGAGGGGCTTTCAAGAATTTTCGTAAGAAATTTCAGGAATCCCTAAGATGTTTCATTTCATTCATTTCATTTATTTAGTCTACATCTATACAGATAACACTGAATCAACAATTTGACGCCACAATACACGGTTCGAGGCCGCATCTCTCCATCCTCGAATACGCCCCACGCTCGCCAAGTCGTTCTGCACCTGGTCTGCCCATCTCGCTCGCTGCGCTCCACGTCGTCTCGTACCTGCCGGATCGGAAGCGAACACCATCTTTGCAGGGTTGTTGTCCGGCATTCTTGCAACATGCCCTGCCCATCGTACCCTTCCGGCTTTAGCTACCTTCTGGATACTGGGTTCGCCGTAGAGGTGGGCGAGCTCATGGTTCATTCTTCGCCGCCACACACCGTCTTCTTGTACACCGCCAAAGATGGTCCTAAGCACCCGTCTCTCGAATACTCCGAGTGCTTGCAAGTCCTCCTCGAGCATTGTCCATGTTTCATGTCCGTAGAGGACTACCGATCTGCGTTCTGTATGTACATGGCACATTTGGTGCGGTGGTGAATCTTTTCTGATCGCAGTTTCTGCTGGAGCCCGTAGTAGGCCCGACTTCCACAGATGATGTGCCTTCGTATTTCACGACTAACGTTGTTGTCAGCCGTTAGCAAGGATCCGAGGTAGACGAATTCCTCGACCACCTCGAAGGTATCCCCGTCTATCGTAACACTGCTTCCCAGGCGGACCCTGTCGCGCTCGGTTCCACCCACAAGCATGTACTTTGTCTTTGACGCATTCACCACCAGTCCAACTTTTGTTGCTTCACGTTTCAGGCGGGTGTACAGTTCTGCCACCTTTGCAAATGTTCGGCCGACAATGTCCATGTCATCCGCGAAGCAAATAAATTGACTGGATCTGTTGAAAATCGTACCCCGGCTGTTACACCCGGCTCTCCGCATGACACCTTCTAGCGCAATGTTGAACAACAGGCACGAAAGTCCATCACCTTGTCTTAGTCCCCGGCGCGATTCGAACGAACTGGAGTATTCGCCCGAGATCTTCACACAGTTTTGCACACCATCCACCGTTGCTTTGATCAGTCTGGTAAGCTTTCCAGGGAAGCTGTTCTCGTCCATAATTTTCCATAGCTCTACGCGGTCTATACTGTCGTATGCCGCCTTGAAATCAACAAACAGATGGTGCGTTGGGACCTGGTATTCACGGCATTTTTGAAGGATTTGCCGTACAGTAAAGATCTGGTCCGTTGTCGAGCGGCCGTCAACGAAGCCGGCTTGATAACTTCCCACGAACTCGTTCACTAATGGTGACAGACGACGGAAGATGATCTGGGATATCACTTTGTAGGCGGCATTAAGGATGGTGATCGCTCGAAAGTTCTCACACTCCAGTTTGTCGCCTTTCTTGTAGATTGGGCATATAACCCCTTTCTTCCACTCCTCCGGTAGCTGTTCGTTTTCCCAGATTCTGACTATCAGTTTGTGCAGGCAAGTGGCCAGCTTTTCCGGGCCCATCTTGATGAGCTCAGCTCCGATACCATCCTTACCAGCTGCTTTATTGGTCTTTAGCTGTTGAATGGCATCCTTAACTTCCCTCAAGGTGATGGCTGGTTTGCTTTTATCGTCCACTGAACTGACGTAGTCATCTCCTCCGCTGCCTTGACTTTCATTACCTGTACTCTCAGCGCCATTCAGATGTTCCTCGTAGTGCTGCTTCCACCTTTCGATCACCACACGTTCGTCCGTCAAGATGCTCCCATCCTTATCCCGGCACATTTCGGCTCGCGGCACGAAGCCTTTGCGGGATGCGTTGAGCTTCTGATAGAACTTGCGTGTATCTTGAGAACGGCACAGCTGTTCCATCTCCTCGCACTCCGCTTCTTCCCTAAGATGTATTCCCACAAAAATTTTGAGCAAGAAAATCCAAAATTCCTACGATAAATTCAATGATTTTCTCCACGCATTTCAAAAGAATTTCTTATTTCTTTCCTTTGAACATATCCTCCAGGAATTGCAAGAATTCCGCCCGGAACTTCTTGAGGTTCGTTTCAGAAATGCCAACTAAATTCCCAAATTATTTAGGTTATATTTGAGAATTTCAATACTTTTTAGGAACGACAGTCTAACACATTTTTACAGGAATTATTTATAGCGGCCTTGAAAAAAAAAATGAATTACTATCCGTAACATTGAATGTTAATAATGTTTTCTATAGCAATCTCAAAACCTCATTATCTGTATTGACTATAAATACAATTTATAGAATTTCAGAATATTGAGATTGTAATAGGTTAGACAATATTTATGGAGTTGTCCTTCATTAGTCACCCATGCAAAAATTAGGCGAGAATTCAAACCATTATAACATTATAAATTTGTTCTATTTTAAGATTACCTGCACCCAAGACCCAGCACCGTAGAATGACCGAAGTATATAATTACTAAAGTCGATTGTCCTCACTCATTATAATTCGGGGTCGAATGGTGGCATTCACGGGGATAGTGCAAATTCCAATCAAATAGTTTCAAATCCCATTCAAATAATCACATGGCAAATCAAAAATTACTTCAAAGAGAACAAGGCCACCAGTTACCCTTGTAAGCAAACGCGTAGGATTACTAATCCGGAAATGGCGAGCTTAAGAACATGTTAATGTAATTAAATGCCAATGCCAATAAAAACAGTCTCCTAATATTTCAAAAAAACGTTTATTCTATGTTTCGAATTAAAATATCATAAAAAGTTTATAACATAAGTATCATCTGAACCGCGCATGAGTAGCAAATTGGGCGCGTTTCGAACCATGGCAAAAATCTCGTTTGGTGTAGCAAGGTCCTTCTCAAAGCGTACATATACATATTTCATTCCTGGGAGGTACATCTCTGGAACCATTCACGAGAATGAAAATTCCTGAAACTGTTGGATCTCCACTAATCCGAGTAGAGCAGAAATCATTCCAGAAATGCATTCCATTCTCCCGGTGTGCTTCCAATGTAAGAAATCGTTGTTATCCAGTGTGTCGTTGACCTATCGCTGCAATAAGATTTAGATAGTGATCGTGCAGTTTCAGCAGCAGAGCACATAGCTGAAAAATAGAATAACGATACAGTTTCAAGGTGTTGATACTAATAATCAATTGATGTAGGTAGATGATAAAGATAACTAATCAAAATTGATGTAGGTAAAGTGCGACTTATACAAACCTGCAATGAGTGTTCCCGCATCTTCGAAAATCTCCATCGATTTGTTCATATTTCCGAAATAGCCTCACATTATGAGGATACATTCGTATTTCTTTTAAGCTCATCAGCGACTTTTGCACCAGATAGTTCCGCGTCTCTCACCCGTTGGAAAAGCACCCGCAAGCAACTTGACCTTCTTGCAATTGCACTGGCAGTTTCTCATTTTTTGAAACTTCAATCACTCTGAACGACTCTTCCGCCAATTTATCACCTCCTGGTTCAGACCTGAGATTTCACGAAAACGAAGACGGGAATCAATGAAGTCCTGGTATTACGGATCACGATTTCCTGGTCAAATACAATTGTTAACTCGGAGAAACTTGCTCGTACGGATTTGGTGCCGACGTGCCGACGTAATGTAAACAGGAAACTCATAAACATCAAGCTGTCATTTTTTGGTCGTGTCTGTGTGCGTAAGCGCAAAATTGATTTGGCTGCGTACCTATGCAGAAAATCTCGTATTATCCTAATACTCCGAAATCGGCGTATTAAGATAAAATCCGGGATTAAATTTGTGTATAATACGGCTTGAAGCTTACTGAAATCGAGGATAATGCTAGATTTGCGTATTATCCTCGTTGGAGCTTACCGCCATTAGTGAACCTAAGCACCCTAAGTGAAAACAGACACGCAATACCACTATTGTAACAGCATAAAATCATAAAAATTATTTAAAAAACCCAAATTTATCCACCAGTGGTGATTATGCCTTTCTCGATTCAATGTGTTGAATTTGAATTAGTATGGTAAATGCAACGTAAATTGCCTACATTTAGGCGGTTAATAGCTTTGATGCGATTATATCACGCTGCTTAAAAATAACTCAACTATGAGAGTAATGGATTGCGTCATGGCTAAATTGATTAATGATTTAAAATGTGCATGTACACAGCGTATTTGATAAAAGAAAAATAGAAATATTATTCAAACCGCATGAGATATTAGCAAACAAAAACAATAGTGTCCAACTAGGAAAGTTTCTCCGTCGAATGAAACTACACTACTAAAAATCCACACATATTTATTGGCAAAAATCCATAGATTTAACCTATGATTTATATCAGCGCACACATAATCCTTCTCCACGCGAACTACTAATAAAATATATATCCAAATAAAGTTTATGTGTGATGTCGAATTAGCAATTATTTAATTTATGTGTGGTTCTATATCGATTATATTAGGGTGGCGCTATTGCAAAAATTTATAACGGCGACACATATATCTTATATAGATATTATTGGCAGTGTAGTTGCACTCGAATCGGTCAAGTCCTTCTATATGAAACGTGTTTAACAATAAAAAATTCCCGGGGCTACACACACACACACACACACACACACACACACACACACACACACACAGTCAGACATGTGCTCAGTTTTTCGAGCTGAGTCGATTGGTATATAACACTATGGGTCTCCGAGCCTTCTATCAAAATTTGGCTTTGGAGTGAAATTATAGCCTTCTGGTATTGCGATTCTTTTCTAAAATTAGCATACTGGCTCACCAGTTACGCGCCGGGTCCCATGCGCCGAGTTGTGCGCCATGCAAAAAGTAAATAAACCAATGTCAAATAGATGTGAGCTTTCGGTAAGCTTTTCCACATTCGCTTGTAAGGTATGTAGCATATTGTCGTCCCTTTACGAAAAGATATTTTTAAGTGAAATTGTTCGAGGTTTAGTAGTTTTTTGCTTTTCTTTCGCCTGTGTTGCGTTCGGGATATTGTTTAAGTGGATATTAGTAGTGCAATTATGTTTAATTTGTGATGTAATATTCTACACTTAAATTGAGTAAAGTACCATAATATGACACAATACCTTAGCGGCGCACAACTAAGCGAGGCAGAGGTGAATGAGCAAAATGCTATAATATCTCGAGAATCACAATACAACTTTGTTGTACGAGAAAGGCAAAACATAATTAACATCCCCTAACTAGTGTCTAACGTCGAACTGATGGTTTGCTGGGTGAATTGAACTTAATTTTGAGTTGTTTGAACTTCATTTTGGGTAGATGAGTTTAACCGTGGAAGGGAAGGAAAAAAGCCTTTCATCAATCATCAATTCATTCAAAGGCCTTTCATTGCATCGATGATGTCATGTCATCGTGATTCGTGATCGTGACTCAGTTCAAGAGACTCAAGCCAAAAACGCAACAACAACAACAACAGTGGACCAATCAATAAGCAAAAACTGCCGCTATGAAATGAACAGATCGCGCCACCGTAGACATGTTCTGTCAAACACACATGAATAGAAATATGCGTATACAGTGCCGCCGTTGTTTTGGTGCGGTGAGTGCAAAATGAGTTACCTTGATTCTGATGTGCCCGTTCAGTTACGTATTTATGAAGAAAGCAAAAGGTTT
>NC_085141.1:37962651-38021355 GCF_024139115.2 Armigeres subalbatus | reverse complement strand
GCCACTCCCCAATCCAACCACAACCCAACAACACATCCCACATAACACCAAACCATACCATCAAACAAATCAAACCAACAACCAACACAACAACAAAACAACCAAACAACCAAACAAACCCAACCAAACCAAACACAACACACACAAACCAAACCAAACCAAAACCAACCAAAACCCAAACCAAACCAACCAAACCAAACCAACCAACCAACCCAAACCAAACCAAACCAATCCAAATCCAAACCAAACCAAACCAAACCAAACCAAACCAAACCAATCCAAACCAATCCAAACCAATCAACCAAACCAATCCAAACCAACCAAACCAACCAAACCAACCAAACCAATCCAAACCAACCAAACCAATCAACCAACCAAACCAACCAAACCAATCAAACCAACCAAACCAATCCAACCAACCAAACCATCCAAACCAATACCAAACCAACCAAACCAACCAAACCAATCCAAACCAACCAAACCAACCAAACCAATCCAAACCAATCCAAACCAATACCAAACCAATCCAAACCAACCAAACCAATCCAAACCAATCCAACCAATCAAACCAACCAAACCAATCCAAACCAATCCAAACCAATCCAAACCAACCAAACCAACCAAACCAACCAAACCAATCCAAACCAATCCAAACCAACCAAACCAACCAAACCAACCAAACCAATCCAAACCAATCCAAACCAACCAACCAACCAACCAACCAACCAACCAAACCAACCAACCAACCAACCAACCAAATCCAATCCAAACCAATCCAAACCAATCCAAACCAATCCAACCAATCCAACCAACCAACCAAATCCAATCCAAACCAACCAACCAATCCAACCAACCAAACCAACCAACCATCAAACCAATCCAAACTCAATCCAACCAATCCAAACCAATCCAAATCGAATCCAAACCAACCAAACCAAATCAAAGTGATGGATTGTTGCCTTTGTTCAACATTGCGCTAGAAGGTGTCATACGGAGAGCCGGGATACAGCCGGTGTACAAAAGATCCAGTCAATTTATTTGTTTCGCTATGGACATTGTCGGCCGAACTTTGCAAAGGTGGCAGAACTGTACACCCGCCTGAAACGTGAAGCAACAAAAGTTGAATGGTGGTGAATGCGCAAAGACAAAGTACATGCTTGTGGGCGGAACCAGCGTGACAGGGCCCGCCTAGGAAGCAGTGTTACGATAGACGGGGATACCTTCGATGGTCGAGGAATTGTTCACTCGGATCCTTGCTAACGGCTGACAACAACGTTAGTCGTGAAAACGAAGGCGCATCATCTGTGGAAGCGGGCCTACTGGCCCAGAAGAAACTGCGGTCAAAAAGATATCTGCCACTGCACCAAATGTGGTATGTACAAGACGCTAGTAGTCCCCTACGGAACGAAACATGGACAATGCTCGAGAAAGATTTGCAACGGTGTTCAGGATCATCTTTGGCGGCGCGCAAGAAGACGGTGGTGGCGGCGAAGAATGAACCACGAGCCTTAGCTCTACAGCGAACCCAGTATCCAGAAGGTAGTTAAAGCCAAGGGTACGAAGGAGACATGTTGCAAGAATGCCGGACAGCAACCCTGGTGGTGTTCCCTTCCCCGCAGGTACGAGGCAGCGGAGCGCAGCCAGCGAGGTTGGCAAAACGACTTGGCGAGCGTGGGCGCATTCGTTCGCGTGCCACATGTACACCACTTGGGGTGTGTGGGTACCACCCACTGCCACCCGCTTCTCGTCGAAGCAGCCCTCACTCTGTAGAACCTCCAGGCCCGTTAACGACCTGGCTAATTGTTTCACAGGTCATTCATCCCTCAGCACGGATCGCCGACACCTTGGAATTCGAGAGCGCCATATTGTCAGCTTCAGTGCTATACGAGCCTGACGATATGGCCGAATTTACACTGTTACACATTACCTGAGTATCCATATCCCAACGTAACGGCACTCGGAATGTATAGAACTCCATGAAATGGCCAACCACTGCTCCATTACTAGCATTTGTCAATAAATATCAACGGCTCAGTAAAATTCGATTCTAGGTTGAATAGATTCGAAAAACATTCGAAAACGACTGAAAATTTGAAAAATCGGTATACCGCCATCGGGGTGACAATGGGTCTGGGGTGAGAATGGGCATCGTCTCACCGGCTGTCTAAAGGTCATAGAGCAAAATCGTTCAAAAGGTCTTATATTTTAGCTTCTTGCCCTCAGATACATTCAATCTATTCTACAAGCAATTTAAGTGGTGAAAAGTGACCCATTCTCACCCCCATTTGACCCATTGTCACCTGACGACGGTATTTTATCTTATAACCGCTGTAGACAATAGATTTAAAAGAATTGGTGCACCTTTCCATTGTTAATTTTACGTACTTTCAAAATCGAGTCGATAAAACGTAAAAAATATTTGAAAACCATCTCAATTTAAAAAATATAACTTTTTCATACATCATTTCTCCATTATGACCCATAGCAAAAAAAGTGCATATATTGCCTGTACAACATTTAAAAAATAAAAATATTAAAAATTCGTATTTGAGAAAATCCATTTCAAGTTTTTTTCTTCGATTTAACATTTTTTTTCACAGTATAGTATTTACTCATTTATCTCCATTATTTCGATATTCAGAATACTTCGACCACAACTATGTGGTCGTCTCAGTGTCTCTCTTGACTCGACTTGCACCATACAGTTGTGGTCGAAATACGTATCTGAAAGATATCGAAAATTAATTGGTGGAATTAAATGGAGAGCAGAGTACTTAATTCGTCTTAGACGGTTGAATACATTCCACTAAAAGAGCTTCATATATTTTTCTGAGTATATTTTTTTCACATAATGGTTACCTAAAACTTTAATTATTTTATTTAATTTTTACAAAGTGATCCATATATTTAAGATCAGTGTATGCAAAATTTCAGGAAATCAAAAAAACAAAATAAATCGACCTTGATTTCACAGAGAATTGCTCACATACTAGCTGGAGCACGTAGTCTTCCAGGTAAGAGGTTTAGCAGTGAAACTATCAAGTGTTATGAGTAAATGGTAATTCGACACGAAATGTGTGAAATCATAATTTATTTGTTGCATCAAGCAGTGTCAAATTTATGCAGCCAACGGTGAAGTTCATCGATGAGACTGCCAACTGCCGACCGGCGTTTTTTGAGCAACATGATGTAGGGGCTTTACCTAACAAGTTGCGAAAACAGCCTTATCAACGGAATACAACAGTCTGATTGTGGACATCGTAGAAGATGTGAATATTGCCTGAAAAGGAAGTCAACTCGAGCATTATTTCCTAAGCTTCTGGGACAAAGACGACAGCTTCTAAGGAATTTTTAGCAGTTTTCGAAACAACACAGGAACTTTTTAGATAATAGGTTTTGATGTAATAGAAATAAAGCTTAATGAAGATCACAGAAGTACAATCCAGCTACTGCCAACACCAAAAAGCTAAAAAATTAGTTGTTATTGTTTTTCGATCCTTGATCTACGATCACAATATTGGTTACATTAAAATCCAGACCATTCATAATTGTGGATAGGCATTCCTTAGTTTACATCCTTGTAACATTAAACTTGCTTCCTTGGCTCGTTATATGTTCAGATAATTCCTCGAACAGCTATGGTTCAGCGCCAATGCATAATGTTTTGATTGGATTTGATACCACGTTTGAGCGTAATGATTCTTTTAACTTGGGATAATCGTCAGAATGGGGAACGTCTTGAGATGATGCAGTGGATAATGAAGCACGTTTTCTAATTGTAAATTGATAAAGTGCTTCGCAATTTCGTTCACGAAGTCAAATACTTACTTAGTTTGATAGCATTTTTAGGGTTTTCTTTTAGAACAATTCCTCTATGTTACGATCGTTTTTGATAAATGTGCAACAGAAGCTCACCTAACCACCGCACTACTTAATGAGTTTCAGATAAGTTGATTAGCACAAAATCTCGTCTACCGGCCTGACTTGATGAAGCAGTAAATTTCCTCGAGCAGAGCTCTGACGCACAACTAGCTGTTGGAAGCCCTCTCAGCCAGCCTTGGCCAACATTCAGCTAACTTTTTAATGCCCATCCCTTAGTGATCCCCTTCGAAGTAGAAACAAAGCGCCTGATAGGATACACTTCATTAGCATCGAGCGAGTACTTCTGCTCGGTGCATTGCATACCTTTCAGGCGTATAATGACGATTTACATTGCTGATTACCGGAGGCGACAGGGCTCGTTTCGATCAAAGCGAGGCAGTGTGCAGATACAGTTGCATTGCACCTCGTCTGGTCTGAACCAACCGGGCCAGGAAAGTTAAGCGGATATGAACCGGACCGGATCCTGCTATGGTTGGGGTTGTAGCAGATGAAGGTTGCTGGAATAACTATGATCAATCTTTTTGCATCGAAACACCTTGAATGTCGTGATTTTTTTTTTTGCTGATATTCGACGGTCGCAATCGAAATAAACTTATCACAAAGCCCTCTGTGAGTGTTTATCAGCTTCATGAGTTCCCTTCAATCTTCAAAAGTGATTAATAATAAAACAGGTTGGGAAACCCTTTGCGTGATTGTAATTGACTGCTGCTCGCTGTGTAATTTTATCATTGGCGCCGAGCACTACTAGCAATGTCTCGCTTGACGAATGCTCCCAAAAAACAGAGAACGGTAGTATCAAATTGGGTTCTGATTGGTCTGGCAAATCATTTTCACGTCAGACAATCGGAACTGAAGCGCAGCATTGCTGAAAAGACCGTCCGAAATAAAGTGAGCTGAAAGCTAACATGATATAATTGAAAGAGAAGATTTTCCATTCTACAGTGCCTGGGAAACGTGAATTCTTACTGCAATCCTTCTCGTCGGATGCATCGGGACAGTCCGTTTCCCGATCGCAGAGCCAGGCCCGTGGGATGCAGCGGTCACCGCTTTTGCACATGACCTCGTTGTAGGGGCAGGTTTTAATGACTGTCGGAAGCGTTACAAAGGCACACGTGCATCACATTCACCAAAGCATACGTGCAGGAGGGAAAAGCATAGAAGGAGGAAAAAACGCAATTAAAACACGGTGACAAAGCGCATACAAGAGAGTAATAAAGCGAAACAGCTTTCGCCTGAAGCTATGCACACAGGAACAGAACGCAACTGAGCATTATCGGGTACTTACGACACTTTTCCGAATCCTCGTCGGACCCGTCGGAGCAGTCATTCTCGCCGTCGCACTGCCAGTGCTTCGGGATGCAACGACCACTTTTGCAGCGAAACTTATCGTCCGAACAGTTGGTTTCTGTGAAAAAATAGTGGTAGGAGAAGGGATATAAACGCGATGTTAGTAATTGTCATTTTCAGCTGGAATCAGAAAAGTATAATGGATCAATGATGGAAGCAATAACATATATGGTTATGTTACCTATCGATTGTAGGGCAACCAAGATGATTTGGACCTTTGTGTATTTTGATTGACATCCCTGGCATTACTTATTGAATTGCTAAACTTAAATCAACTGGGCTTTAAGAGAATAAAATTGTCCTGCATTAAGGTAAAACTGTCCAGAATCCAAATGAATAAAATGAATATTAAATATATATAAATTTTATCCACGCATTTTCAGAATCACCAATCTCAACCAAGAAGAAAATAACTACTTTCATCCTTCTATTTTAGCTTGGCTGCGTCGCAGCAAGTGTAGAATAACAAGATGACAGCTGCTCCTTGCTGCAGTCTTGAAATTGGTGCCGCGAGGTGGAACAAAATTGGATTTCGAAAAGTACGTATTAAGGCTAGTACACTGCTGATAAGTACTGTGCAAATAGATAGGACACGCATTGGTCACGGAATGATTCCGCTACTGAAATTCCTTCAATTGAGCAGTACGGAGTATAAACAATATTCAGTTTTCCGCGAGTGGTAATGGCCGCCAGCTTGCCTGCGGGTTAGTCTCTGATTTGACGGTTAACTGTACCCACCGTTCGAGCATTTTGATCAATGTGTATATAAAAAGGCTTGAATTCACTTAATCAGCATCTTCTTATATGCAATATTGGTCAAAATCTGAGCGGTGGGAGCAGTTGACCTCCACAGACGTCAAATCAGAAACTAACCCGCACTGGCGGCCATTAGTGCTCGCGGAAAACTGGATAGATTCCGTAGACGAGCTGAGGCAAAGGCGTGTTTAGCCAAACTTGCAACTGTTAGTTAGTGTTGCCAAACGAGCATGACGTCATGATTGATATCCAAGCTATCAGCTGCCAAATTTACTTCGGTAATTTAATCAAATTTTCCGTAGACCCATTCCGTATAAGCAGCGGTCTAGGGTTTAATTTGAAAAGCTTCCTATAAGAAAATAACGATGCTGAGATAAGATTTTATCTGAATCGTTTTGTGCAAGAAAGCAAGTATTAAAATGCGTTACTTTTTAAAGTATGCTTAGCTGAACATTTCAGAACGAATATAATATGTCAAAATTGTGAAAACGCAGGAATATTCTTTTTGATATATGCCAATCCAAACATCAGACTTTTCTTCGTCTCAATTGAACAGCAGAACTGGAAAATTTATATTTGAACAGATGAAATTTAAGATGTCCAAAATGTATATATTGGAGGGACCAGAAAAAGTTGCACTGTCTGAAGTAAAGATAATTTACATTCCAGATTTTCGCTGTTTCAAATGTGCCATAAGATAATAATAGGCTGCCCAGTCCCCTAAGCACAGTCGAGCTGAGCCATCAATAACTGTTTTTATGCTGTATACCGGGATGCACTCTTGCCCCTAGCTATGAGGAAGCCCCTAACTTTCTCATCGCAGTCGAGGCCCTCCGGACAGCGACTTTCAGCCATTCCGGTCCTGCGTTTGAGTTGAGAGACGGGGTCTTCAGAGCTCCTTCTGCAGGCAGATACGCTATTATTCCGAACAATTCTTGCTCTGAATTGATTGTCGTTTACAATGGAACTCCATCAAGCTAATCCAAGTCTGACGCTAATTGGATACCGAGACGCTTCAATATCACAAGCCTTAAGGAAGCCCCTATTTCTCCCGAATTCCTACTACCGGCAAGTACGATCAATCAACCATCGCCTCTCTTCCTGATATTATCCCGATTTCCAGAGCAACAGCCCCTCGCCCGAAATCGGACGTCATTGTACTACCAGAACGTTGGCGCAATGAATGGCCTAGTGGAAGACTATCGACTAGCGGTCATGAATCATTGCTATGATGTCATAATTTTTGAACGAGACTTGGCTTGACTTTCACATAATTTAAAGATACGGTTTCGGAAATGGGTACGAAATTTTTCGATTTGATCGAAACTCGAATAACAGCAGAAAATTGACAGGAGGTGATATCATAATCGCTGTAAGTACCAGGCTGAAAGCGACAGTAATCGAAGATGATTCGTTCAATACAGTGGAGCAGGTTTGGGTAGCTATTCAGCTCGGAGGCTGTAAACTGTTTATTTGTGCGGTGTACATTCCTCCAGACCGAACTCGAGACTTGGAACACATTGACACGCATTTCCGATCAATCACATCTCCCAGCGATGAAATCATTGTTTTGGGCTTCTTCAACCTTGCAGGCATTGCATGGATTCCAACTCACAACGGTTTCCTACGCCCTGATCAGAAGCTCTCAGGGTGCTGGATAACAACAGTACTGGCACGTATGCACGGTACTCCACCGCACCCGCTCCTTTGGTCAAGACTGTCCCTCACCATCCTTCTCTAGTAATTGGATTTGAGAACGACGACGTCTATGAATTCGTTGCTACCTCAACGGCTGTATCATATGTTTTTTTCGCAAGGCGGATTACTGCAGTATTGCCGAGGTGCTGTCTGACTTGGATTGGCAGCGTATCCTTGACCCGGCCGACGCAAATATCGCTGCACAAACTTTTTCTCAGTTCTTGACATATGTCATTGACATGCATGTCGAAAAAAATGCTCGATCTTACTCCAGGGTTCAGTGGATGACAAATGATCTCCGTTTGCTGGATAGGACGAAAAAGGCCGCCCTAACGAGGTTCTTCAAGTTTCGTACTCTTCCCTTGAAATACCATTATGCCAGGTTGAACCATGAATACAAACGGTTAAGTCGTTTCTATTTTCAACGTTACCAGCGAAGGATACAGCGACGGCTCAAATCCCATCCGAAATCCTTTTGGAACTATGTAAACGAGCAACGTAAGAAAGTAGGTCTTCCATCGTCCATGGTCTATAATGGAGAAACGGCATCAACTCAACAAGAGATTTGCAACCTATTCTCCAATGACTCCATAACCAGCTCAGCTGGTAATTTACCTTGAAGGAATCAAACGGCAAACACTGTCGATGTAGACATAGACGCCATAGCGAATGCAGCCGCGCGGCTTAAAACGTCGTTCAAACCGGGACCTGATGGTGTGCCGTCGGTCTTCCTAAAAAAGAGCATTGCCTGTCTTCTTGTGATCAAACAGATGTTGTTTACATGGATCTAACTGCAGCATTTGATAAGCTGAATCACAACATCATTTGCAGATGATCTTAAAATGTTTTTGCGCATCTACTCAATAGCCGATTGTCGTTTACTGCAAGACCAGATCCATGTTTTCGCTCATTGATGCAATCTAAATCGACTAAACCGAAAAAATGCTGGATCATAACTTTTTCTACATAAACAACCGATCACCTTTAACTACTACCTGTTCGGAGCAACTATTGAAAGAGTGCACTGTGTGAAAGATCTCGGGGTTCTATTTCTCGCATCACATTTCATCCAGGTCTCTTGGATTTGTGATCAAAGTGACGAAGAATTTCACGGACATTTACTGCTTGAAGGCACTCTATTGCTCACTCGTGCGATCCACGTTGGAATACTGCTCTGCGGTCTGGAGTCCGAACTACAACAACGGTGTCGAACGCATCGAATCCGTTCAACGTCGATTTATTCGGTACGCACTCCGCAACCTTCCCTGGAGGGACCCACTTTGACTTTCTAGCTACAAGATCCGCTGCCAGCTGATCAGCTTAGAACCTCTGCGTATCCGAAGGGATGTATGCAGAGCAATAACCGTCGTCGATATTTTGCAAGGTTGAATCGATTGTGACACTCTTCTGCGACAAATCAACATGAACGCACAACACCGAAAACTGCGGAATAACTTACCTACTACTTACTACCTTTTCGCCGCACAAACTATGGTCTACGTAGTGCTCTCCATGGCTTGCAGCGTATCTTCAATAGAGTGGCGTCGGTTTTTGATTTCCACTTGACGCGAGATGTCCTCCGCCGCATCTTCACATCGTTTTTCAATTACCAGAACAATTGACGCACCTTGTATTGTGTTTTTTTTTTGTAGTGATGTAATATTGTATTTAATTCTTTTTTGAATATTTTTTAGACTGTGTCTAGTCTGTTGGTGTAATTCAAGAAATAAACAAAAGAATTAAAAGCTGATATTTGTGTAAGGTCCACGATTGGACATTTCTCCTACTAAGTCTGTGCCAACGAGCCCTCAAACCATTTCGGTGAGCCACACCGGAGAATCATGGTGTGAGAACGGGGGGAGTGAGCAAGACAGTCATCCTTCCGGTTCTTGGTTCTGTAGTTGACACAGTGTATCAAATTGAAACTTCTTCCACAAAAGTGTACAATTTGCAATAAATTGCATCGACCAATTGTTCCATTGCTTGTAATACGGCTTCAAGGCATTAGTTTTCAAACCACAAAGTCTTCAATGAATGAAATTGTAATTGGATGTGATTCGTTCTAGAAAGCCCACAAAAAACCTTTCCTCGAGGCAACAACATTCTGTTCCAATTTACCGTATGGTGACACCCGCACATTCCGCTTTCCGGCGGTGTCAAAGACTTCTAGAGCTCACACTGCTTGTGGTGCATTCGACCGAACAAAACCGAATGATTGCGGTTTTGTTGTTAGTTATTTAGAAACGATCCCACAGTCTAGAACTGACTGGAACCATGTAGTTTGTGCGTTCATTTGCCCGAATCAAGGCATATTAATTTATATTTATAGCAAGTATAAATCATAGCGACACGGCGTCAACGGCCAGACCGAGACCAGATGCACTACGTTTGCACTTATTTGACCCCCCTCCCCCCTGAAGGACCAGGAAACACATTGCTGCAAGCGACCATCCCAGCCGGCAGCGCCAGGATCCACTGCGGACGGGATGGCGAAGGGAGCTGAGCCTAGCATATGTTCCCGAACAACAATATCCAAGTCACACGCACGTACTGAATCGCAAACAATCTTGCATAATGACCTGACCGGCGGATGGGTTCTGAAACAGAAAGGTATGGTACGATATTCAACATAATGTTTATCACACATTCGAACACGCTTCTAAGTCATCTGGAACCAGTATACGAACCAGGGGCTACAACCCGTTGGCCCCGGTGGCTGTGCGCTCTTGCATGACTTGATGCAATTGGAACAAGCCTCGTTGGTTCATTGGTAGCCATGCTCCAGGCTGATAAGCTAATAATGATTAAATCTCATTTCGGCCGACCTGGCGTCCGGTGTGGGCTCGCTTGCTGTCTGTGTCCTCTTTACTTTGAAACCGAACGCCAAACGATTCCATACCAGCGCAGCGGTAGACTGTGAACGGTGCTGACGACGACAAAGGCTTCCGGATGAATAATGAGTCTGGCAGCATAGCTACGAAAGCATTGATTCTCTAACTAATGCCACACACCGTGCGATGCTGCAACAAATCCGACCCTTTATAATAGGGGTGTGATGCATTGTTTAGGAGCTTTGTTCGGAACCCTATTTGGTCCATCGCGTGTTTTACGGGGATCTTCACATTTAACAGATGAAATTAAGCAGGACGTGGATACAGGCTGGAGACAATTTATATGAAATAAGACGAACTTCACGAAGTTTAGATCTTCAAATCCGTATCATTGCAACAATTCGGCTGTAAAGCAGGTAGATCCTGTATTACGGTGTCTTTTTTTGAAGCAATTTCGGCGTTACTTTCCCTGATGAACTAGTACTAGAGAGGTCATTGCCAACCGCAGACAGCACTGCTGATAGTCTCGCTGTTTATCCTGCAGATAAACGGTGCCAATTTCATATTTGATGTTTGGTCACCTGATATTCAAAAGTGCTTCTCCAATTACCTGAACCCCATTCTTGGGAATGATGTTTTACACTAAACAGTTTTTGTGCCTTTAAAACTTAATAATTTGTACATACTAAAGATAGACGCGAGGTTAGAGACTCATTTAGGTAAGTTATTGTCTTCAGTTCCGTTCAGCTTGTAGAAGCTGGAAATTTGAAAATCAGGAAGATAAAATAAAGATATTTTTTAAAAGCATTCTCGTAGATAAATCTTATGAAACCGAAAGATGGTACTATTAAAGGGTGGGAATATATATTGCACAGAATCTTCGGTAGATAACTAGAAATAAAACCACCATGAAATGTCAGACACATCGATTACCAACTATTCACAGTTGGTTTAGTGCTGGCTTACCTCAAAGGATCAAATATATTTACCGACAAATGCTAATTAATACAATGTCATACATAGTTTCAAGTCGGGGAAATCGCATGACCACTAATTGCGCGGAATTACATTAATATGAGAGCATCCTCGCATAGAATTCCGGTCATAAACTTCGACAACCGGCCAATGGCACTCAAACCACGAATCAACGCCACTCGAAACTCATCCATCCAGAAGACAGCCATCAGTTAGTTCGGCCAGTCCAGAAATAGACACAAATTGTTGCTACATTGTCGCAACATTTCATTTGCTGTTTCCATTGCCAGTACTAGAGCTTTATGGTTAGGTGTTCGCACTAGGGCGTTCCAAAAATATCATTGATATCACTTATCAGGCAGATTATCTAAATACTTATTCCAACTCGTAAAAAAATATAACAATGAAGATAACGATTGTCACTGTGGTTCCCTTAGTTCTCGTTTCACAACATGTTGGTGTAATATCGGACGAAACGTATCGATTTTTTTGACATTTTGTTCCCAGCCACTGTTTATTTTGTTCTTATTAAAAGTTAGTTTTATTTCAAATTAGTGTTATGTTTAAAATTTAATTTGAGCAAGGCAAGAATTTAAGAGCTATATCGCATGAAAAAAAATACTCCGTTTGCTATTCCAACATAATAATAATAATCTCTATATGAGTATAATAGGAAAGTAACTTTGTGATTCAAAGTAAAACAGCTTTCAAATGCAGTAATAGATCGAAACAAAATTTTAAAGCGATGTGTTACATCAATTGTGTAATCGTTTATTGCACAAAACATTAATGTTCATTATCCACTGAAATGTATAATGCCTGTTATTTGTATGACATTTAGTATTTTTTCTACTGTTAGTTTGCAAATTCCTCAAAAATCATTAAGTTTTGAACTCAAAAACGATAAAGAGAAGTTTACATGAATTTTGCATAAAATTATTTAAAAAAATGCATCTTGACTTTGCAACGAATGCAACTATTTTGTCACAACCTTTTCTTCACCCTCTCGCCGTTGGTCCTGTTTGTGGCACGGTTTAACTGAAAATGGACGAGTGAAAAAGTGACACCCGGAATGGCATTTACTGAATATTCATCTGCACGTCCTTATAGCCCCCGTTTCCTCCAGAAGAACACGGTGGTCCAAACGTGTACTATTGATGCGGAAAAAGTGGAAAAGCGCTCCACTAAATGGGGCCGCTGGGTAAGGCAAAGTATGGTTGCACGATGATGCTGCCAAGCGCATCCCAGTTCAACACCCGCCCGGTACAGGGTGCGGTGCGCAGCACCCGAGCGAGGATGCGAACGTGACACGAATGGACAAAGTTTCTAATGATTTTATTATTGCTCGTTCGTCACTGCAAATACGTACAGGGCACACAGGGTGCTGCTCCTGCTGGCAGTGGATTCAGTGGCAATAGTGGTTTGCCCCTGGCTTGTCCGGAGGATAAATGGGACTTGAGTTGTTGTTGGCCCCGCCAGCCGCCCGAGTTATGTTTGTTGGCAATAAATGTGTTACAGGATTTTGTTGATGCTCCAGAGGGATACAAATTTGACACTGATTGAGTGAAGTGGACCAGAGCTTGGCATTGAGTCAGGTTTGCACAATATCGGTGCAGTTGACGAAGGAACGTTCTCATGAATTTTGAGGATTTGTTTATCCAGAATGCTTGGAATGTTTTGCTTTGATTGGTACTGAACTAATGAAGTGAACAACGTTTGTAAGCCCAGGAAAGTTAAACAAATTTCCAACTCGACATTTTTGTTGTCCAAACTGGCAATTGAACCAAGCTTGCATGAGCTTAACTTAATAACTATGCTGAAGAAGAATATACCTAAATTCTGAATTCTTAAATAATAGCATTAAAGAGTCCTTCTGCCTTTTTTGTTCCCGGTTGACCAATGAATCGCCTGCTTTGAGCATGCTTACAGCGGCACACTAGGAGTTAACTTTCTGAAATCAGTATGGCGAAAGGCATCTAAGGTTCGATTTCTCATAACTAAGCACCTTAATCGAAAAAATATTTGATGGGCGTAGTAGCGGACACCATCCTTCATTTTTGCCTTTCTCGTACAACAAAGTTGTACCAGAAGGCTATAATTTCACTCCAAAAGCCAAATTTTGATAGAAGGCTCGGAGACCCATAGTGTTATATACCAATCGACTCAGCTCGAAAAACTGAGCACATGTCTGACTGTGTGTGTGTGTGTGTGTGTGTAGCCCCGGGAATTTTTTATTGTTAAACACGTTTCATATAGAAGGACTTGACCGATTCGAGTGCAACTAGTTTCATTCGACGGAGAAACTTTCCTAGTTGGACACTATTGTTTTTGTTTGCTAATAACTCATTCGATTTGAATAATATCTCTATTTTTCTTTTAACAAATACGCTGTTTACATGCACACTTCAAGTCATTAATCAATTTAGCCATGACGCAATCCATTACTCTCATAATAATTGCTTAAAATTACTCAATTATTGAGTAATTTATAAGCAGCGTGATAGAGTTGCATCAAATATTTTGACCGCCAAGATGTAGGCAATTAGCATAGCATTTACAACATTAATTCGAATCCAACATATCGAATCGAGAAAGGCATAATCACCACTTGGGGATAAATTTGGGTTTTTTAATTTATTATCAGACTAAGGCCGGAGTCGCCTGTGCTGCACATAAAAGTCTTCTCCATTCAGCACGGTTCATGGCTGGTCGCCAACCACGCAGTCTGCGTAAGGTCCGCAAATCGTCCTCCACCTGATCGATCCACCTTGCCCGCTGTGCACCTCGCCTTCTTGTTCCCGGCGAATCGTTGTCGAGAACCATTTTCATCGGATCTGGCTACGTGCCCGGCCCACCGCAGTCTTGCGATTTTTGCGGTGTGAACGATGGATGGTTCTCCCAACAGCTGATGCAACTCGTGGTTCATTCGCCTCCTCCACGTACCGTCCGCCATCTGCACCCCACCATAGATGGTATGCAACACTTTCCTTTCAAATACTCCCAGTGCGCGTTGGTCCTCCACGAGCATCGTCCAGGTCTCGTGTCCGTAGAGAACTACCGGTCTTATAAGCGTTTTGTAGATAGTCAGTTTGGTACGGCGGCGAACTCTATTCGATCGGAGCGTCTTACGGAGTCCAAAGTACGTACGATTTCCAGCCACTATGCGCCTCCGAATTTCTCTGCCATCCTTCATAACTGGTACCAAATAGTTTTTCATGAAAAGTTCCTAATTTTGAGAAAACCCGCGTTAGATGTCTTTCGTCATACAAATTTCTGGTGATTAACTCATGCTGGCTATTTGCGCATATACGATAGCGCCTTGATGTGGAAGCGGCGGGTAGAAAATCAGCCACTGCCAATAATTCATTCAGCTGAAATTGAGGCGATGAACTACAAAAGTATGGCTAAATATACATTTATACCGTGCCATCGTGGACGGATTTCGAATCATAGGATAATAATCCGTACACAATTTTTTCATCAAATATTTAAATCAAAGCACACCGTTTGTCCAGATTACCACCGTAAATAGTTTAATATGCACCTTGAGAAGCGATCCTTTCGGATTTTATTGTGCTGATCTCACTCTATTAATTGCTATTTGCAATTTAAACACAGTCACTTGCGGTACAATTATGTCCAACACGCGAATAAATGGCACCTGAATCTTCGCGTTTGCTCTGAGGCCAATTGTTTTATTTTGATTTCAGAGCCTACTTTCCATGTCATTGACCAGAAAGCTTTTTGTCCGGGGTAAGATAAATGATATATAAATACATTCTCTTAAACCTTCTTTAATTTTTTGATATTTCACGAAGTGGAAGGGTTTCGGTGCTGTACGGATTTCGGTTCTCTGTGTACTTTAGATATTGAAGGGACCATCGAGATAAGAAGAGATCGAGAAATGGAACAAACATTGAAATGGATACTAGATCGAAAGAGTTCGTGGCTATGGTAGTCTGGTAGCAAAGAAATTTAAATATATCGACAATGGGGATAGTGAATCCTGAAAAAAATATCACTATTTAACCCTAGTTCAGATAGTCGTGGGTGTTCCTTTAGTTGTGGTAGTACAGTTTTTAGAGAACTGACAAATTAATCGCAGCAACCCACTGTACCAGTTATTTGACCTGTTAAAATACAACAGGGACAAAAACAATGTAATTGCTCCTAAATTGGTAAAGTATTTTTAAAATAGCTTATCTTTTTTTCCTTCTTGGCGTCAATAGTTGCGGTAGTGTTCCAATAGTTGCGAGTCTCATATAAAAACTATAGGATTATACGATTATAGGATGAACGATATTGTTCAGTGAGTTTGTAGTGCCTGCAAAATGGTCCTAAATTGCACGGAAACGCCATGCGAAATATGTGCGTGCGCCGGAGGAACGACAGAACCGGCAGATGGAGGAGTTGGAGGTGGAGATGCAGCTGCGGAAGTAGGAGAAAGAGATGCAGCGTGGTCAAGAGCGGAAGAAGGTGGAAATGGAGTTGCAAATGCGTGCCAAAGTAGAAGAAGAGCAAAGGGCCTGGCAAGCCGAGATGCTTCAGAAGAAGAAGGACCAGATGGATCGAATGAAGCCGAGCCAGAAGACTTTCGAGCAGCAAATGGCGGCCATGGACAAGGAGATCGCGGATCTGTCAACTTCCAAGGTGCCCAATCCGTCGTCGAAATATGTTGACGACGATCTACGAGCGGGAGGTTCCAGCAAAATTCTACAAAACATGTTGAAGCTGACCCAGAATAACGTCAAGATGTTGGCAGTAGAAGACGAAGACACCGAACAGGAGGACGAAGATGCCGATGAGAAAGAAGAAGCGGAATCATCGAGCCGGAACTCCGAGTCATCTCTGGTGAAAAGAGCCAAATGGCGCGATTTCGCGGAAGATCAGGAAGCGGGTGGTTAAGGAAAACCAAGTTGGGCTAGGACAATAGCAGACCGTACCAAACTGACAATCTACAAAACGCTCATTAGACCGGTAGTCCTCTACGGACACGATACCTGGACGATGCTCGTGGAGGACCAACGCGCACTTGGAGTTTTCGAAAGGAAAGTGCTGCGTACCATCTATGGTGGGGTGCAGATGGCAGACGGTACGTGGAGGAGGCGAATGAACCACGAGTTGCATGAGCTACTGGGAGAACCATCCATCGTTCACACCGCGAAAATCGGACGACTGCGGTGGGCCAGGCACGTAGCCAGAATGTCGTAGACTGCGTGGTTGGCGACGTGTAGCCATGGACCGAGCCGAATGGAGAAGACTCTTATATACCGCACAGGCCACTTCGGCCTTAGTCTGAATAAATAATAATAATAAATAATAACAGCAGACCGGACCGACAAAGGCGCAGCTGGTCGCGATAAAGGGGCTAACATATAAGTTCCCAAGGTTCTTGGGGAAAACAGCGCAGTGGCCATTGTTCTACGCGGACAACAAAGCGTCCAACGATGCCTGTGGCTATATGAACCATGAAAACCTGATGAGGCTGCAGGAAGCGCTAGAAGGTTGGTTTGAGCTGGATTCGGGCCAGCTACTACTGTCGGAGTCGGCATTATGGTCGCCCTGAGCAACTGCTCGAGAGTTTGCTGAATAGGGTCAACATGTTGGATCCCCCTAAGCCGGACAACCTACGGAGTTTTGTACATTTTGGAAATACGGTGGAGCAACTGTGCGGCCATCTTAAAGCAGCCGATCTGCGGCAGCACTTCGTGAATCCGCTGCTAATCAAATCGTTGGTCGCTAAATTGCCGGATCGGGAAAAGCGCGAGTGGGTCCACTATCGGAGGATTCGAGGAGAGACGACGCTGACGGATTTCCTGATGGACATCGTAGCGGATGCCTGCGAAGCCAACGTAGACGTGGAGTTCAAGCCGTCGCATCCCCTAAAAAGAGTTCCCCAAGCCGGGAAAAAACGGGCTACGGAAAGAGGAGGTCTGTATCTCGACAGCAAAGCTAGCAGTTCCAATGTGCCCGCAAACAAGAAACTCCTGAGACCGTGCAACTACTGTCGCGGAACGAGTCATCGGCTGCGACACTGCGCGGAGTTCAAGAAGTTGCGGTACACTGAGCGCCTGAAGCTGATAAACCGCGAAAAGCTGTGCCATATGTGTCTCAATGAACACGGAGGTCAGTGCAAGTTCAAGATCCGCTGCAACATCGGCGAATGCAGAAAGTTCCACAATCTTCCCAATGGCCCTGCGAAGAATGAAGCAACTGGAGAACAAACTCGGCAAAAATCCAGTGCTGCATGAGAATGTTTGCCGACAAATAGAGGAGTACCAGCAGAAAGGGTACGCACATATCGCTACCGCCGAAGAACTGGCAGAACTCAGATCGGGCCTGGTATCTACCTCTCAACATCGTTCACAATCCGAAGAAGCCCGGAAAGATCCGTATCGTTTGGGACGCTGCAGCGTCGGTGAGAGGAGTTAGTCTTAAATCTCAGTTGCTGTCAGGACCGGATATGCTCGTTTCACTAGTCAAAGGTTTCCGCGAATGGCGAATGCACAATATTCGGAGGCATCGGCGGCGATTATCCATCGTCATTACGTCGTCGACTATCTCGACAGCTTAGACAATATGGAAGCGGCCATTAAGCTGGCGAAGGACGTAAGATTGGTCCATCTGAAAGCAGGATTTGAGATCCGGAACTGGATGTCGAGCGTTTCGCCAGCGTTTCTACGGAGTCTGGGGGAGGAAAAGCCTGCAGCGCCGGTACACTTCTGCCGTGACAAGAAAACGCTGAAGGAAACGGTTTTGGGAGTAATTTGGGACCCTAAAGCGGATGAGTTTTCGTTCTCGACAATGCATCGGGAAGAGTTGCAGCCGTAGAATCGAAAATCCTGGAGGCGAGGCATTGTGGTGGAAGTGACGAAGGGTTCGGACGGACGGATCCAAGTGGTGAACTTGAGAAATGCGGACGGCAAGGTTCAGAGACGTGGTGTGGTGAATCTAGCCGCTAGATTCTAGCGGCGTTGGAGATTCAGCCGCATCAACAGCCCTGGTTGCAGCATAACGGTCAACGTGACAGCTCGCGCTTAATAGTAGTAGTATAAGAGAAGCGAAGAGAGAAGTTATTATGGTGGTGGTAGACAGTGTAGGGAGTAAAGAGGTAAGCAGAAAGTAAACAAACTTCGCCATAGTAGCTATTAATGAGAAAATTTATTATCGAATTGTTGAAAAGCAAAAATCGTTGATAAAATTTGTAAAACTCAAAGGCAAGTGAAAATTGCAAATTTTGGCTTTAATTTAAACTCTTAAATCGTTTTCGTTTAAATTGCTCAAAATATTCACTTTCCCCATCAATGATAAATTATATAAACGACTATTTTGTTAAAAATCCATTGAATTAAAATAAAAGTTATAGCTTTTCCCGGCAGTTTAAAGTCATTATCAAGCAATAGTATAAGTATGGTGCCGCAAATGTTTTTGATTCCAAATATTTTTGTGTCAGGTGAATTCGTTGATAGTTCTGTTTCATTTTCTAGAACATTGTTACCATTTAAAGCGATCACCAATTAATCGGCAGTCCGTATTTTCACTTGCCCCGTGGTACCTTAATCTATTCGGCTAAATGTCCTGGTCATTCAAATGTCCTTCTCGGCCAAATGTCCTTTTCAACCAATGTACATTTCGGCCAAAAGTCCTATTCGGCCAAATGTCCTATTCGGCCGAATGACCTGTTTTAAATGTTAGACATACGCCTGGTGATATTGGCCCGATTTTGTCGGCTTGAAGTTATCTCGTCTCAATTTATTTACATTTTGCATTAACAGGCAATGAACTGCTTCGTATTAGTGATATGGAAGGAGTTTGCATATTACCTGGAATGGAACCCATGACAACAAGAACTACTTGGAACGCAAACATATATTACCAAGATGGATTACACAACTTGGTAATTCCTCCATAACTGCTTCGGAGGTTGATCTGCAGATCTTTACTGAATGAAGTTCGTAGACTACCTAGGACCGATGGCAACAACCAGAACTACGTGGAATGCCAAAATTTACTAGGATGAGGTTGCATAACTTGTTATTTGTTCAATTACTGGCTCCATTACGAAGGTTGATCAGCCGATCTTGACTATGAAGTTCGTTGACTGCCTTGAAGCCATGCCAACAAGAGCTACTTGGAATTCAAACATAACTAGGAAGAGGTCACACAACTTGTTAATTCTTCGATAACTGCCTCCATTACGGAAGTTGATCCGCAGACCTTGACTGTGTGAAGTTCGTAGACTACCTACAACCTATGACAACAGGTTATACCACTTCGCAAGCAAACATAAATTTTGTTCCATGAACATCCGGAGTATTTAGCCCATCTAAGAAACAACCTCCGAAACTAATCCAAATTGTCTCTGTTGGGAATAGTCACCTTCAAATACCATTTGACAGCAGATCTCGTTTTGATCAGCTTCAAAGCTCTTTTTAATTAACTTATTATTCATTTACAATATTAATTCATATGCAAAACTTAGATTCTAGTATTATAATTTAGCGGACCTTTTTCCCTAGAACATACTTTTCACTATAATATTCTTCAGCTTATTTATCCGTGTTGCCAGTTTCACCAATCAGCTTGTTGAACTTTCTTAACAGTCTCATATAAATGCATGAAACTTGTTTGACGCTCCTATAGGGCGTAAAAAGAGAGAGTGTTATTTTGAATTTGGAGTGTGAAAAGAGGAACCGTTATTTGGAATTTTGATCGTAAAAGTAGGGAGCGCAAAAAGAGGTTTTACAGAATTCCAATTGATGACTAAAGATGAATAAATTAATTATCACTTGCATGCATGACGGACGTTTGCTTCTTCTTCTTATCTAAATTAATGACAATGTGTTTGAACAGCGAATCGCCGAATATTTCAGGAAGCCAATACACTATTACATCTGGATCTCCCCTTATTGATCTCTTGCAAAAGGTTTTTTTTCTCACCTAATTAATAGTGAGCTACAAGCTAGTTTCCGTACTTATTTACTTACTGCAGCCTAGAAGAAGAAGTAGCAGAGGAGGCAAACTTGATCTTTGCTGGATTATAAACATTAAGAACCATGCAACTCCATCATCGAATCATCTTCATCGTCATTTATTCCCAGAATAGTTTAGTTTGTGAATGCTTAAATACAAAGTATAAACACATCACTTTTCGTTTACTGCGCCGGGGGATAGATAAATCATGTCATCATCGGCGATGTACCAACCGCAAAGTGCACCATCTGCGAAATGGCGAAGCTCTGATCGAATCAACCAGTTAGCCGGGCAAAACAAAAAACCAGGGTTGCCGCCGCCGCTGCCACGCACCGGTTCAGCGTCAGCGAGCGAGATATAGTTTTTAATTAAATAGACTGCATCGAATGGCGAGGCGCACGCCCGGTCGTATCGAGTTCAAAGGTTGGCGCCATGGAAGACCGGTAAGGGCCGCTGCGGAGGAGATCGGTTGATAAAACTTTTATTCGTGCTTGTTTCTGCGGTCGGATTAATTACAGGACAATGTGCGATGCTGTCAACTTGTCACACGACGGGCGGATACAAAAATAAAACTCCGGGTACAGGCTGTGCAGAAGGGAACGGATCGTAGGTGGATTGAGATTTAATCTTTTCGATTAAAGCAGCGTAATTGAATATGAGTTTCGGACGAGCTTGGTCGAGGTATTCATATTGAAGTTGTATGATTTTTTCATGGCAGGGGTGCGACATTTCTTCACCTTATACTGTTAGCCTGTTTTTCATCCTAGATAGGATCATTGAGAATTTGTTTCAAAAAATGTTGTTAGATTATTCACAGCTATTGAGAAATCGACTGTATATTTTTATTTCGATTTTAAGGACGGCTACGCAGTCTTGAATTATTGAAACAAGATGTATATTTATCCGACTGATGAAGACACCATCCCCATGTCGAAACGTCGGATAAATATACATCTTGTTTTAATAATTCAAGACTGCGTAGCCATCCTCAAAATCGAAATTATTCACAGCATAAAAACAATTAATATGATTGACAGCCAATAAAATTGGCAAACAAATTGTAATGAAATGTATTCCGATTGCCAATGAGCCATTCATGCCGAAATTATTCAGACAGATCAGAGACGCGTGTCGAGAGGCACAATCACATACTCGTTAGAAACTCCACGCAATTAATATTGATTATCACTATCGTATGTTTAGTGCCAAATCAGCTTAATTAAAAGCAATTGCCATTAACGTCCACGCGCCATCCATCATTTGATCACAGTAAGTGACCAACAATCACCATACACGGATGCGTCTGTGAAGTAAGCACAGGCGTGTCCAAATTTTGTTCAATACGAAAAATGTTTCGGTAGACAAGCGATGATAACCTTTGAGTGATGCACTTTCGAGAGATTTGGCATAATCACAAATGCATTGAATGACTGCATTCAGTGGTAGTGCTAACTGCCCAATCATCAACAGGAAAAAATGAGCTTGTTCTAAATGAGGAATACGGTTATCATTCCAAATAAATTTCACTTTACTTTTACCAGTCATATTTAACTAATTGTATTAGGTAATTGCGAAGTTCGACACGAACCCAAAAACACAATCTGATCCGAATATTGTAATAAAATGCATAAAAAGTTTCAACAATTAACGGGCATGAGTTCAACCTTCAAGGAAACATCAATTGTGAAACCGAATTGTTGGAAAAGAGCGACTTAGTCAGAAAACTTTTCCAACCAGCGAGTCATTGGAAGTGGTTTTCCTCGCATGGAGATAATTGGACAACAAAGTTTCAAAATAAATTATGCATTTTCAGCAGCAGAACCATAGATCAATGGTATAGTTCAATCAACTTCATATGTAGTAGATAACACATTAAAAAATATTTATAAACACGTCTTGGATTGAGGCGCACTTCTTTATTTGTAATTAAGGTTAGTGACTTCCTGCCACAAGCATCACTCATGCGTCGACCCGGGCGGCGTTAAAAGCGCCTCTGACAGCTTGTAAACGAACAAGTGGCAATCGGAAAGATTAGGATGTTCGACCAACTCGGAAGAGCTCGAACAAATTTCCTTTTCAAAAAACTTGGTCAATCGGTGCGATGCCATCCCGACTGGCATTAGATAAAAATCGAAGAAAAGTTTTGTGGCTTCAGCAGGCGGTGGTGGTGGCGAGCGATGGCAAACTTGTTAGCAAACTTTCACCGGTTGATCAGTGCGTCAAAGTGAAATTAAGGGCCAATCAAACTTTATTGGCTTTAGTTCTGAGCAGTTTCGGCCCAGTTTTGGCATGCGTTTGGAATAAAGATAGTTTGACGGTTGCTTCTTCATTGCTCGGAATGTTTGATTTGTCCCAAGTTAGCTAGGTTATTCTTTGATTCGTGAAATTGTGGACGATGATGTATGTAAGGTATGTTTCAGTGGAAGCAACTGCCTGATCTGCTGATAAGTTTTTGTTTGAGTAACATACCTCCAATGATTGCATATGAGACCCATGTGAAAAACATCAATTGGAGAAAATAATGAACAAACATCAAGCCTACATGTCCCATCTTGAAAACTACCGCATATCAGTCACATTATTATGGAAATAGGGACTCATACGCGGACATTTCTTATATCAGTCCCATTATTATGGGACTTATTAGGGACTCATATGCGGTCATTTTCAATATGAGACAAATTGGCTTGATATTTTTCTCGACATTTCCTGAACAAGCATTCCAATTTCTCAGTTGCATTCTATAATACCTACTATGATAAGTTTGACCATTACTGATTCAAACTCGAAACAATCGAAATTCATATGGGACTGATATTCGATCATAGGCAGTAAATACTTAACGAAAGAAAATAATTTTAAATACGGCATTTGTATCTAAATACGGCGAGGGGCCCTCCTTAGCCATGCGGTAAGATGCGTGGCTACAAAGCAAGATCATGCTAATAAAAGTGGTTGTGTTCGATTCCCGGTGAGGTTTAGGAAATTTTCGGGTTGGGAATTGTCTCAACTTCCCTGGGCATAAAAGTATCAAAAGAAATAGTTTGCAACCGTCAAAAACAAAAACTTACCAAAGCAAAGATCATTAAAAAAATCGCAGATAAAGAGAGTTACTGTGAACTCATTCTTACTAGACTTTGAAGGGACCATCGAGTTAAAGAGGTATCGACATAGCGAACTCATTTAATTTATTTATCTTAAAATATGAAATACTTTTCATAGCATGTAGAAATATGGTTCAAGGTAATTTGGTCGAATGCCATTTGGCCGAAAGGGTCAAAAGTTAAAGTTAAAAAGAAACAATTATTAAGTTAAGAGAGAAGTGAGATTTTCGTAGTGAACAATTATAAGTGAGAACTGAGAAGTGAGAAATGTAAAGTTTTAAATGGAAGAGATTTCGTAGTAGTGAGATGTGTGCAATAGCAAAAGAGAAGCGAGTAGTGGAAAGTGAGAAATGATAAGTGAGAAGTGGGTGGTTAGCAGTGATATGCTTTAGTTGCGAAGTGAAAGGTAGGAAGTGAGTAGTGAGGAAAACAAAAGCAAGAGGTGAGAAGTGAGGAATGATAATTGTGAAATGAGAAACGGAATGCCGAGAAATGAGAAGTAAGTGGTGAGAAAACAGAAAGAAGATAGATTGAGGAATAAATAAGAAGGAAAAAGTAAGGAGGCAGAAAGTAGAAGGAAGAGGGAAGAAAGAAGAAGAAATGATGAAAAGGATAAAATAAAAATAAGAAGAAAGATAGTATAAGGAAGAGAGAATAAGGAAGAAGAAAGAGGGAAATACGTAAAGGAAGAAGAAATATGAAGGAAAAAGGGAGCAAAAGAGGAATAAAGGCTACTGGACAAAAACCTACTTTTCACTCTTCGGTCATCAGTTCTTACTTCTTAATTCTCATTTCTCACTTCTCACTTCTCGCTTTTCACTTCTCACCCCCGGTCCTAATAAAAAAAAAATATTAAAAAAAATAAATTAGCACTTCTCCCTTCTCTTTAATCAAATCTCACTTCTCTCTTGTCACTTTTCATTTCTTACTTCTCATACCGCATTTCTTACTTCCCACTTCTCATTTCTTACTGTCACTTAGCACTTCTGAAAATGCCGACGTAATTATTGTAAGGTAAAGGAAAAGGAAAAGAAAGGAAAAAAAGGAAGAAGAAAGCACTTCTCACTTTTCAATTCTCACTTTTCACTACTCGATTTTCACTTCTTACTTCTCTCTTCTCATTTCTCACTCCTTCTACTTACTTCTCACTTTTTCGTTTTTCATTTCGAATTTCTCGTTCCTCTCTTTTCACTTTTCACTTCTCATAGCTGACTACTCACTTTTCACTTAGCACTTGTCACTTCTCAATTCCCACTTCTAACTTTTCCACTACTTACTTTCCTCTTCTCTCTTTTCACTTCTCACTTTTCGCTTTTCACTATTGAGAGCGTGTTTTTTCGTGTTACGAACAGCAGAACGATCGCGCGTCAATCAGTGCGCGTTTTTTATCTTACGAACAGCAGGACGATCGCGCGCGGTTGGAATAAATAAATCATTCAGAATAAGCGTTTACCAAGGCGACTTCCTATAGATTACCTTATCATCTAACCAAATATCCTTTTCCCGTGGCACTCACGGAGATGCAGAGGATTCCTCGGTCTCTTGTAGCAATGATTGTTGGACTTATTTTCCTCCCCTAATCCTAAATTGACTGTGAGGAGGTGCCCGACATCGTTATTGGTCTTGAATTAAAGAAACTACGAAGCATGTACAGCGAGAATAGCTTTCTAGTCCCGAGAAAACTATTCAATTGGTGAGCTGTGCATTATTTGTTGTTTCTCGGCCAATCACGACTAGCAACTACGATGTGTACAGTCAATCAAACTAAGCTCACTTTTCGCTTTTCACTTTTCACTTCGAATTTCTCACTCCAACTTCTCACTTTTTGTTATTCACTACTCACAATTAAAGTTCATTTTTTAAATATTCAGCCAAAAGGAATTCGGTCAAATGACCCAAGGTTTTGTATATCGTGAATCGTTTCTGACAACATCGAGGCTGTCTTGGTACAGTGATCACCACGTCACTATCCAAGCCGTTCCTGGGTGGACGTTAGGCAGAATAACAGCGATTTCAACAATGTTTGTTCTCTCATATGGCCCTCTGCTAATCTTCAGTTTCTATTCATTTCACACTTGCCGCTCGCTTGCGGTGTCAATCGAATCTGTATCTTCATTACTTTCATCTACTCCCTTTCGCTTTGAGTAGTAAGTAGTATAATTATCACCGAAAAAAGCCAATAAATTAATTTCGATAAATGTAAATTGTAGAATGAGTCTTAATGTTTGAAGCCCCAATAAACGTGTTTACAAAAAAAAAAGGTGTACAACAAGTCCTAATACAATTTCATTATTTCGCTTAAGTCATTTCTAACACCGAATTACTTCAACTTATCCTAAAAACTTGTGATAATTTCGAATTCTGTCCCTTTTTTCTTAGTTGTGGATCTTTACGCTTTGAAAGAAGTCTTATTTCGGCCGGAGATACGGGTTTGACATCAAAACTTGAAGATTCATATGCGTACTCTTGCCCCACCGGTTCGTGCGTATTTTTACCCCACAGTCCCAAAAATTATTCAAGTAATGGTTTTGACTTCTTGGAAAACCAACCGGATTGGTGTTCTGTACCATAAAGTTCTCTATACAATAGGTTATCGAAATGGTATAATGTTCACCTGATTGAACGTATATATGGTAATGAAATACTAGTTGCGGAAATCCAATTATTTTTAGCAAAATGACCAAAAAGTTATCTAACTCTATATCTCCCTTGTTGTTTATTCAAATCGTTTACAATTACACACGATAATAGTTGGCCAGAATACCTGTCAAACTGATGCAGTGCTGCTAGTTTATCTTTTTTAATTACTTCAAAAAATCGAAAACGTACTCTTACCCCACGCGCACTCTTGCCCCACTCTACTCTACTGTCAATCAAGCTAAGCTCACTTTTCGCTTTTCACTTCGAATTTCTCACTCCAACTTCTCACTTCTTATTATTCACTACTCACACTTAAGTTCATTTTTTAAATATTCGGCCAAAAGGAATTCGGTCAAATGACCCAAGGTTTTGTATATCGTGAACCGTTTCTGACAACATCGAGTTAGTGAGGTGAAACGAGCCAGCCTTGGGCTGAAAGTCTCCCTAATAAAGATATAAAAAAAAGTTTGGGGGTTATCGGAGCGAACACCGTATGCTAGATTCAAGGATCTTTGAATTTCATCGAGTAAGGGAAAATATCGAGTTACAGAACATCGAGTTAGGAAGAGTTCACTGTACAACATACAAAATACGAGAAATACTGCCAGCGGCAACTCTGAGCAGTGTTCCGATAACATCGGAAAGGGATTCTGTCGACAAGTTTGGGGCTACATTTGACATTTTAAAATAAACTAATCTCTCTTTCACTCCTTCATTCCTTTATTCCTTTTTTTTATTTCCTTCGTTCCTTTATTTCCTCACTCCTTGATCCCTTCATCCCATTTTTCCTTCATTCCTTCATTCCTTAATTACTTCAATCCTTCATTCTTTTCATTCCTTCTTTCCTCCATTTCTTCATTAATTTTCCCCTTTCATTCCATTATTTCTTCATTCCTTCACATCTTCATTCCTCCATTTCTTCATTTCAACATTTCTTCAATCCTTTATTTATTCATTCCTTCGTTCCTTTATTTCTTCATTCCTTGATTCACTCGTTCCTTCATTGTTCCGTTCCTGCATTCCGTCATTCCTTTAATTTAATTTTTCATTCATTTTTCATTTTTTCATTTTTCATTATTTCTTCCATATTTTATTCCTATATTTCATTATTCCTTAATTCCTTCATAACTTCAATCTTTCATACCTCCATTTCTTCATTCATTTATTCCTTCACTCCATCATCCCTTCATTCCATTATATCTTTTTATTCCTTTATATCTTCACATATTCATTCCCTCAATCTTTCATTTTTTCCACTGTTTCATTCCTTTATTGCTATATTCCTGAATTCCTTCATTACTTCAATCCGTAATTTCATCATTCCTTCATTCCTTCTTTCATTCATTTCTTCATTCCGTTATTTCTTAATTCCTTGATTCCTCCATTCTTTCAATCTTTCATTTTTTTATTGATTCAATCCTTTATTATTTTTCTTTACTTTATTTCCGAAGTTTTTTATTCGAATTATTAGTTCAACGTGATTCCTTTATAACACATTAATAAAGTTAAAAAAAAGTGAACTATTGAGAAATCGACTGTATATTTTTATTTCGATTTTAAGGACGGCTACGCAGTCTTGAATTATTGAAACAAGATGTTTATTTATCCGACGTTTCGACACGGGGATGGTGTCTTCATCAGGGGAAAAATACGGACTAGGAACAAATACCGTATTTTTCCCCTGATGAAGACACCATCCCCGTGTCGAAACGTCGGATAAATAAACATCTTGTTTCAATAATTCAAGACTGCGTAGCCGTCCTTAAAATCGAAGTTAAAAAAAAGTAATTCCTCTATTCCTTTATTTATCCATCAATCGGTCATTACTTCAATCCTTCATTTTCACACTCCTCACACTTATTTCATCATTTATTCATACCTCTATTCCGTTATTCTTACATTTCCTCATTCCTTCATTTCTTTGTTCCTTCATTCCTTTGTCCTAAGCATTCTTTCCGCCATTCTTGTACCATTTAATTTCTTCATTACTTTCCATCACTTTTTCATTCCTTTATTCCTTTCATTTTTCATTTCTTCATTTATTCATTTTTTAATTCCTTCATTCCTCTTTCTTTCGTTCCAATATTTCTTTATTTGTTTATTCCTTCATCCCTTCTATCAGTCACTCCCACAGTCCTTCTTTCATTTATTCCTTCATCCATATTTTTATTGCTTTATTCCTCCATTTCTCTACTGCTTTTTTCCTTAATTGCTTCAATTTTTAATTCTTTCCTTCAATCCTTGATTACTTGATTCCTTCATTTCATCATTTCTTCATTCCTTCATACCTTCATACCTTCATTTCTTCATTCTTTTATATCTTCTTACATTCATTCCTTCATTTTCCCATTCCTTCATTATGTAATTCCTTTACTTCTTCAAACATTCATTGCCTAATTCCTTTATTAATTTCTACATATGTTTCATTTTTCATAACTTTATTCCTCCATTCCTGCATTAATTTATTTCTTCAATCTTTTATTTCTTCTTTCCTATTTTTCCATTTTTTATTCCTTCATTTCTTCATTCTATCGTTCCTTCGTTCCTTCATTCCTACTCCATTTTTTCATTCTTTATTATTTCTTTCATTTATTATTTCCGTCTCTTCGTCCCGCCATTACTCCATTCCTTTACTGCTTTATTTCTGCATTCCTCAATTTCTGCATTCTTCATTGCTTCATTCCTTCATTCCAGCATTTTTACATTGCTTCATTCCTTTATTCGTTCACTCCTAATTCATTTATTGTTTCATTCCCTTAATGCTTCATTCCTTCATTTTTTGCAACATTCATTATTTTCCTCATTCCTTTATTCCTCTATTCTTCCATTCCCCATATTTTTTCCCTTCAACCCTTTATTCTTTAATTTCTTTATTTTTTCATTCCTTCATTGCTCCATTTCTTCATTTCTCTATTCTCTGATTCCTTCATTCATTCTTTTCTTCCTTTTTTTATTCTTAAACCCTTCATCCCTTGTTTCCTTCATTCCTCCATTCATTCAATACTTCAATCCTTAATTCCTTTATTACTCCATTACATCAATTTTCAATTTGTTATTACTTCCTTCATTCCTTTATTGTTTAATTTCTTCTTTTTTCATTCCTTCATTCCTTTATTAATTTATCCTTTCATACCTTTCATTTTTCATCATTCTCTCATGGCTACATTTTTCATTTATTATCTACTAGCTGTATGGACCTGGCCTTGCTCGGAGTTGCCAGTTTGATTCGCAGTTTTTTCACATTCGTGTTTTCTCATTGTTTTTGATTATTCGTGTTTTCTCATTGATACTTCATTATTTGATTAAAAGAAGGCAGATTTCATTTGAAAACATTGACTGATTTTGAAAAAGGAATCAAACCCAAAATCGCTTTATGCAGGGCAATCGTCTATTCCTAAAGAAGATCCACCGATGCCTTATTCCGTAGAAAGGATCACATTCATCAAACAGAAGGAAACACATTACTCATTGTTTTTCACTGGGCAAACCATGATTTCGATGAAGTGTTGAGTTTATCGATAACTAAACAATACAACTCCCCCACACCCTCCCCTTTTCCATCCTTAACCCACTATCGTCGTCTCCTTAATATGAAGAATGTATGTTCGAAAATTGACTGAAATCGGCTAAGGGGTGATCAGGAGTTACACTGAGGTGATTGAGAGGTGAACAATGTCAGCTCCTCCTCAACTTTCCCGATTTCTAAATATCGTCCTTATCATCATCGCCTTCTTAAGAAAAAGAATGTTGGTTCCAAATTTGGTTAAAATCGGGTAAGGGGTACAGAAGTTATGCTGGGACATTACACTATGGTCCAGGATACAGATTTACGCGAATAGATGCATTTTACGCCAAAACTTTATTTTTTAGAAAAAACTGTTGTTCTACAAAATTGTTCGAAATAGTAAGGCCATCATTATGGTTCTACCGAAAAATAGGATGGCCCATCATCTAAAAAAAAAAGAAATTTTTTTTTTATTTCTCGTAATATTGACATGATATGTTCTACAAAGTTGTAGCGTAGCTTATTCCAATCAATTTCGCAAAAAAAATTTCTGTAGCTCTTAAGTTGGTTGATTTAGAGCAATTTTACCTAATTGTATTAGGGTGTACCTCAAAAAAACAGTATTTTTGATCTACTGTTTTTGTTTTGGATTTCTCGAAAAAATCGTGTTCAGGTGACTTTTAGAGCTCAAAAAAATGCAACTTTTGTGGGATAAATATGCTCAATATCTTTTTCCGATCAAAAGTAATAATCGTTTTTCTGTCAAAATTTCATTTTATCATAAGTTGATATCTCCGGTTAGGGCAGACCAAAAAAATATATTTACACGGCATTTGAAAGAGAAATCAGGTTTTTTCAAATAAATTAAAATAACTCAACAACGGAAGAAGATACAGACAATATTCTTAAAGCAAAACACGCGTTTTGAAAAGCCCCAAAAGTCTTCAGAAGATGACATTCGTGAGAAATGAAAAATAAAAAATCTACAGCTTTAACACTTTTTATAAGTTTTATCATTATCATCGTATTGCAAGATTTACGAGAAAAGATGCATTTTCGATCTGAAGCATACTTTTAAGAAACAAAGTTTGTTCTACAAAGTTGTTCTGGATACTTGGGCCCTTATTATAGAGTTACCGAAAAATAGTGTGGGCCATTTTATAAAAATGTGAAATTTTTATTTTATTTATTTTGCGGAATATTGACAAAAAATGTTCTGCAAAGTTGTAGCGCAGCTTTTTCCAATCAACTTTGCTATATAAATTTTTTATGTAGCTCTTAAGCTCACTTGTTTAGGGTAATTTTACTTACCAGGATTAGGGTGTCCCTTAAAAAACAATTTATGATCTGCTTATTTCATTTTTCATTTTTCACGGATGTCACCTTCCGAAGACTTTTGGGGATTTTCAAAACGCGTGTTTTGCTATAAGAATATCGTCTGTATCTTCTTCCGTTGACGAGTTATATAAATTTATTTAAAAAACATGATTTTAGTAAAATTGGTTTAACTTGAGATAAAAAAATAACGTATCCCCAATTTTTTGACACTATAAAGAATATCAGATTTTCTTCCAGATGCCATTTGAATATATTTTTTTGGTCTGCCCTAACCGGAGATATCAACTTATGAAAAAAATGTGATTTTGACAGAAAAACGATTTAAACTTTTTATCGGAAAAAGATATTGAGCATATTCACCCATCAAAAGTTGCATTTTTTGAGCTCTAAAAGTCACCTTAAGACGACTTTTTCGAAAAATCTAAAATAAAAAAGTAGATAAAAAATACTGTTTTTTTGAGGTACACCCTAATCCTAAATCAACCAACTCAAGTGCTACAGAAAAAGTTTTTTAAGCAAAATTGATTGGAATAAGCTGCGCTACAACTTTGTAGAACATAACATGTCAATATTCTGAGAAATAAAAAAATATTTTCTATTTTTTCTTATATGATGGGCCACCCTATTTTTTTGGTAGAACCATAATGATGGCCTTACTATTGCGAACAATTTTGTAGAACACAAAAGTTACACAGAATTGTTAGTTTTCTGAACAAAACCCCTCCCACCATTCCTCCCCCTTCTCCAAATGACCATCCCACCTCTTTGTTAACTTCTCCTGAGGATAGAGAATGAGTGTACCAAATGGTTCAGAATGAGTGTACCAGTGGTTCAGAAGTAGTTAGCGAACATACATACATAGATTGGTTTTTATATATAAGAAAAAAATGAAAAAGAAGAAGATTAAGATTATTCCTTAATTCATTCATTTCTTCGTTCCTTCATTCCTTGATTCTTTCATTCTTTTATTGTTTGATTTCTTTTTTCCTACGTTCCTTCATTCTCCTAGTCCTTCATTCCATTATTGCTACACTTCTTCACTTTTTTTTTCTTCATTACTTTATTTCTTCATTCCTCCATTAATTTATTCCTTCATCACTTAATTCCTTCATTCATTTATTCCATTATTATTCCTTTATTATATCATTCCCTTATTACATAATTCTTTTATTTCTTTAAATTTTTTTCATTTACATTTCTTTATTGCTTCATTCCTTCATTTCTTTATTCCTTCATTTCGATAATCCTTCATTCCTTCATTCCTTTATTCCTTCTCTTTTTCATCCTTAATTTATTTATTCATTCGCTTTGCCATTACTTTATTTGCATCATTCCTCTTTTGGCTTCACTCCATTATTCCTTTATTCCCTATATATATTCACCATTCCCTTATTGCTTTTCTCCTTCACTTATTTATTCCTGCACTACCGCCGCATGCATATCTGGTCCATATTGATATATAACGTATGAATATGGTACAGTTTTTCTTGCAGCGGCAGTGCATTCCTTCATTTATTCATTCCTTTATTTCTTTATTCCTTTATTCTATAATTCCAAAATTTCTTCATTTTATCAATCCCTCATTCCTGCGTTCCTTCATTCTATTCTTTCTTTCATTCCTTCTTTCAGCATAGTGCACCGGTACGAAATTCGTCGACGTATGTCGTAACTTGCCCGACGGTGGCGTTTCGGCGTCACTCCAAAAGCTAACGACGTCGGCCGACATCGTGAATCTGCGTGACATTTTTTTTTGTTAACTAGGGACACGGCAGGTATTTCCGACCATCGTCATAGGGGCTAAAACCATCGAAAGGAGCGTCCTTTAGCTAGAACTCCACTATAGCAGAACATATCTCCTGAGCTTACGATTTGATACAGATGAGTTTGTCAAAAAAGTTTCTCTTTTATTGGTTTTCGAGACTATGACGAAAAGACGAAAATACCTGCCTGAACCCTACGTTCGACGAATACGTATTAGTGCAACATTCCTTAGCTTTATTAGAATGAATGTGTCTTAAGGCGAATATTCAATAAAATGTTGCAATCATATAATTACTTCTTATAAATCTAATATTTCCTAAAAAATAGATTATCTTTTAAAGCTCTTTTGGAGCGTGTACAGTAGGTGCATTGAAACAGATTTTGAGATACGGAACAACCTGTAATTGTCTATTCGACCCAACAGGATCATCGTCAGACACGTACAATTCTCGTTTGCCGTTAAACCTTCCTCTTCCTTGGTGCAAATTCTCATTCTATCACCTCGCCCAAGACGATGGAACAATTTTCCACTAACCTTATAATCATTGGCTTCTTTATCATCATCATTATAATCATCGTTGGGGACGAACCCCTTTTCCTGGGTAAGAACACTTCCGTATGGCCTTTCCCCTTCTCCACGAAGTTGAAGAACTGCTGGTCTACCACTCATGCCCCATTTCCCGAGCTTTCCGGCATAGGGTAGCAAATCGATTTCGGTGGCAGTCTTCGGTCGTCCCTGAGACGACATCGTCTCCGGGATGAGCAAGCAGTAAGCGAAAATGAAATTGCATTTCCAGTGACAATAACAATTTACCACCGACCACGAATTAAGTTCAGCACTTGCACTTGCCGGCGACAAAGCCGAAGAATTGACAACGAAAGACCCAGGAAAGACTCGGTGGCAATCATCGTCTTTGACGATGTGGCCACACCACCGCTGAGCGAAGTGTGGGACATAAAAATAGAAAATAAATTAATTTACAAGCATATATTGATTACGAGGTGCACACACTACTTTCGATGATTGGAAGGTGTTCTACGTCGAGGAAGAGCTTTCGGATTATCTCATCTTCTTCTCGCAAACCAAGCACTTATTCTGCTGACTACGCTACAAAGGAAAAGACCTAACATACACCAACTACGGGACTTGTCGCAGCTTGAAGAGGCAATTATTTCACACATCCAAATCCAACAGGTTCCTCCGATCTTATGGTGCAATGGTGATGCAATTGGTCTCCAGAGTAATCGTTGAATGAAAGTATCAAGTTCTTCAATTATCTAATCTTCAAATCGATTGATGCCGGTAAAATCTTATGTGAAGACTTAACTATGTGCTACTGAGAAAAATTTATTTGTTATTTGTCTTTAAATTTATCTAAAAATATTCAATCTGTAGCCTAATAAATGAGTTTCATCGGTGCATTCTCCTTTACATTCTCGACCACATCATTTTTCAACCTCGCCGTTTCCACTTCCCTCAAATACAGCTCCTCGATCAAATCTTCGATGAGTCCCTCCATCGACATCAAATGGTTCCTCATCGTTTCCATCAGCTTTTCCTGTTGCTCAATCTTCCGTTCCAGTTGCGCAATCTGTTGGCCCTGTTCGTTCTTCACCTTCGCCAAATCCGCCAGCAGTGTGTCGTTCAGCGACTGTATCTTCCGTTCCAGCTTTCGAATCTCCCACTGCGACTGCAGTGTCACCCAGCTGACGTAACTGTCCTGGCAGCAAAAGCCCTTCACCGATGTCAGGTTTGCTGCACATCGTGTCACATCGCCAAAAAATCTTATCGATCGCTCCTTCAAGCTATCCAGCAACTTCGGTAAGGAGCGACAGTTCCACTGGTTTCCCGGAAGGCCCAGATAGCGTAACAGTGGGAACGGCTCCCGAAGATCTTCCCCGTTCAGATACATTAGCAGATTCAAGCTCAGGTCTAGGATTTCCAGATTGGGCATCTGCCAATCATCGAAGCTTATGTCTTGCAGCTCGTTGTTGCTCAGACGAAGTTCGATCAGTTGTCCCTGCTTGAAAGCACCGTCCAAAGAACCGATCCTGTTCGAAGTCAAGTTTAGGACCTTTAGTTTTGTCAGTCGCTGGAAAGCTTTCAGATCAATGTAGTCAATGGAGTTGTGAGACACGTCCAGATGTTCCAGCTGTGACATGTCTTTGATGTTGGGTAGCCTTTTGAGTAGATTATGCGCCACGACGAACACTTTCAAACGGTCGTAGGACACTTTGTTGTTGATTGTTACGGATTTCAATTTATTTCCGGTGGCATTTAGGTGTACGAACTGCGGACAAACGAATAGTTGTTCTACGCCACAGTTCACAACAGTGAAGTTGGTCGGTGGTTCGCCAAATTCGTTATAAAACTCTTCGGTTATTTTCGGGATGTTGCCATTGACGAGCTCGACGAATTGAAGTTCTTCGGGTAGAATGATTGGCTCCTCTTCGTTCGGGGTATGCTCAACACCTTCTAGGATGCAAACGCCTGTCAAAGATGTGCGACACTCGTAGACTTTTTGCGCAAAAAGGCAGTCGAGTACGAATACCAGAAAAGGTCTAAAACGATAAATATTCGTTCGCTGAAAGAGGATAACGGAATGAAATAAAATTACTCACATGAAAATGCGCAGTAAACTCATTTCGCTTGATGAGGCAAAAGAAAAACAGTTCCTTGCTTGTTTCGAAGTGATCGACTGGCTTCCGCGATAAGCCGCATGGAACTAGACTAGTGCAGAAACTGACGTATGCAAATAGTTCATCAAATCGAGCACAATGCTGAGCAGATGACCGCTTTTCTGACTGATAAGGATTTGCACTACTGATCAACTGTGAGTCTTATCTATTAGGCAAAGAAATGAAATCAATTACACCCAGCTTTTTTTTTACACGTTTTTTTTTGCGAGGAATTTTTTTTGAGGTTTTTTACACAGATTTTCGAATTAAGGCAGCACCCAGCTGAAATTTTTCTACGTCTCTTTGAATAGAAAACACTTAGAATAATTTTATGGATGTTGGATCGATTGTTTCGCAAAGTACAAAACTCCATGCAATATGTGTATTGCTGGAATGGGATCGATGAGTAGAAGCCGGAAGTTGATGTTTGGCACCGTTTTTGGATTCAATATGGCGAACTTCCGGTTTGATAAAACCGCCGAAAACCCATTCAATATGGGTATTGTCAGAATAGGCTCGATGAGTAGTAGCCGAAATCCGGTTTGATAAAATGATCGAAAACACTTTCAGTGTTCACCCGATTTTGTCACTCCCCGATTTTATCGGTCGTTTTCGTTCCGATTTTGTCACCCAAAAAAAATCGAAAATTTTAGCCGTTATTTTTATTTTCGCAAATGATTTTCATGAAATAACTTTTACCGGCTGTGGATTATTATGAATGACTTCCGAGTATCTGTGAAGGATTCTGTAAGCATTTTTGACAAGAAATAACAAGTACCGTTCACGCATTATGGCTTTCAAATGTATAAACTGATTCATATTTGCGTAATTAACTAACAAAAATAAGATTTTTTTTCCGATTTTGTCACCATGCTCTATTCTATCACACCAATATTAAACAGGGTGGTGATACAATCGGGATGTTATGGTACCATCAGCCGGAAACCATTCCAAGAATTCCTCCGAGAGTTTCTCCAGAAATTCTTCCGAGTGTTCCTCAAAGAAATTCCTCAGGAAGTTCCTCAAAGCAATTGCTCCGGAATTTCTTCACAGGAATCCCTTCGGATATTCCTCATAGGACTTCCTCCGGAAGTTCCTCAAAGATTTTTTTCCTGAAGCTCCTCAGAAAAAATGCTCCGGAAGTTTGTCATAGGAATTTCTCAGGAAGTTCTACAAAGGATTTCCTCCAGAAGTTCTTTCAGGAATTTCTCTGAAAGACAATCGAGGAATTTCTCCGGAAGATCCTCAAAGGAATTTCCTCAAGAAGTTCCTCCGGATGTTCCTCAAAGGAATTACTTTGGAAATTACTCAAAGGAATTCCTCCGGAAGCTATTCCAGGAATTCCTCTGGAAGTTCCTCCAAGAAATTCTCCGCAGTTTCGTAAAATATTTCTCCAAGAACTCATTCGGAAATTCCTCGAGGAAACTAGACATTAAAAAAAAATAAAACTCAAGCTTCTGATAAAAACAGTCAAACATCCATGAATCGATATTGAAGGGACTATCGACTCAAGGAAATATCGAGGTGATAAATATAAAACCCTTCAGAAGCTGTTTGAAGGGACCATCATAGTAACTTAGAGAATATTTTTTAATATGCAATAATTTGCTTCCATGAGTTGTTATCGAGTCATAGAACATCGACTCATGGAGGTTTGACTGTACAAAATTTCCCTTAATAATGCAAAATTTCCATCAACACAAGACAATTTACCAAAAATCAAAACTTATTGGCATTGCTTTATTTTTATTTTCAAAAGCTTATAAAATTAAAAATTAATTTTTTATTTTGTTTAATTCTTTGTTGTAGAGGTCTTCAGGCCCTGACCGGTTCATCTCTTTTCAAAAGAAGTAAAGGGTGACTCAACATTTGCTATTAGATTATATTGATTGAGAGTTGGATTTATTCTTCTTGTTCGATGCTTGGTGTATGGTGCAGTGGCGTAGCCACGAGGGTGTTTTTGGACATAATAAAAAATAAAAAATTTAAAAACTTAAAAGTTTAAAAATTTAAAAATTTAAAAATTTAAAAATTTAAAAATTTAAAAATTTAAAAATTTAAAAATTTAAAAATTTAAAAATTTAAAAATTTAAAAATTTAAAAATTTAAAAATTCAAAAATTTAAAAATTTAAAAATTTTAAAGTTTTAAAATTTTAAAAATTCAAAATTTCAAAATTTCAAAATTTCAAAATTTGAAAATTTAAAAATTTAAAAATTTAAAAATTTAAAAATTTAGAAATTGAAAAATTTAAACATTTAAAAACACAAAAATTTAAAAAAAAATGTCTACGCGATTTTCTTACGACGAATATAGAATTTTTACAGATTTACACACGGATTATGAGATAGACGCGATTAATATTTTCAAAAATCAGTTTTCAAAACAAATAATTTAAAAAAATTAAAGAAAAATTGTTGCCGAAACTGAATGATGCCAAGATTGAATAGGGTCTGTAACTTTAAAATAAAAATACAGTGTCGAAACAATTTTGTCATTCACCGATTTTTTCTACCCCCGATTTTATCACGTTTTTGGACCCGATTTCGTCACATTTTCGACCTTTCTCTTTTTATTTTTGTAAATAATACTGCACACAACAATGATTTTCATGAAACAACTTCCACCGCCTGTGGCTTATTATACAATGTTTCGTAGTACCTTCTCGACAAAAAATAATAGGTACCGTTCACTGATTCATATTTGTGAGATGAATTAAAAAATTGAAAATAAAAAAAAATCCGATTTTGTCACATTCTCTATTTTATCACCCCAAAATTAACCAAGGGGGATATTACTGTACTGACGAATTTGTAATATTGATGAAGAAATACAAATTACAAAATGTAAAAATTTCAAAAATTGAAGATCTAAAAATAAAAAAAAGCTAAGAATTTCAAAATACACTCAACGCTCTGTTTACGTCACCTTTTGGGGGAAGGGGACGTAAATCAAATGTGACGTGAGAAATTTTTTTGCTAAAATTTCAAGAATTCCACTTAATTTATTGATCGTTGGATACTTTATAATAAATGAAATAATAATATATAAAAAAACCCGACTTAATCCACCTACAGTGAACGCAACCCTTCTTACACTTTTGAATGGTTGTGTGTGCCCAGTTCATATTACAATTTCTATGCATATGACCTTCAATTGAATATAAAATATCTGATATTATCATGCTTTTATCGATTTGAAAATAAAAAAAGGATATTTCTGGAAATTTAACAATTTTGAAAAAATACAAAAAGACTGCAGATTTGATTTGCCGCCTTAAATGGCAATATTACAGCTTCTGTTTAAGCCCAAAAGAGTTCAAATCGGGTCATAGACGGCTGAGATATTGGTGTGACAATTCTTCATTAGTAGTCTGAAAATATGTCTCACATTCGTATTTCACAGATATCTCTGAAACCGAATTTCCGATTGCAGAAAAAAATTAATGGGTCCAATGACAAAAACATAGCTTTCGTTTAAAGATAAAATCGCACAAATCGGTCCAAGGACGACTGAGATCTTGATGGGACATATTTTACCAATGTGTGAAGTTGATACATCTAATGCTTTATGTTCGTATTTCAGAGATATCTCCGGAACCCAATGTCTAATTGCAAGACAAAATACAATGGGTTCAATGGCAAAGTCATAGCTTTCGTTTAAAGATAAAATCATGCAAATTGGTTTACAGACGGCTGAGATATTTATGTGACATTATTTTGTTAGTTTTCTGAAAAATACACTTCATGTTCGTATTTCTCACATATCTCTGGAACCAAATGTCCGATTGCAAAAAAAAAAATGAACTTGTACAATGACAAAGTCATAGCTTTCGTTTAGTGTTAAAATCGTGCAAATCGGTCCACGGACGGCTGAGATCTTGATGTGAGATTTTTGTAACGCACACACATACGCACACACATACGCACACACGCACACACGCACACACACACACATACATACATGTGCTCAGTTCGTCGAGCTGAGTTGATTGGTATATACCACTTGGGTCTCCGAGCCTCGGATAAAAAGTCGGTTTTTCAAGCGATCTTTATACCCTTCTTAGGGTGTAAGAAGGGTAAAAAATGGATACTTTTAAATACATTCACTTGCGTCTTACATGAGGTTTGGTAAGATCTCTCCAAATTGTCCTGGAGTTTAAATCAAATGGTCTATCAAATCAACCGATGCCTTCATGATGTCCCAAGCCGTGATATCAACTCAATTATGTCCTTCGAGGATTTGTCTTTCACTTGCGTCTCAAAACAAGACATATGAGGTGTTGTAATATCTCCAAATTGCCCTAGAGTAGGAACCAAATAGTCTACCAAATCAACCTCGCTTGGAACTATGTCTCCAATGAAGGTGTGATCCCATTTTTTAAATCTTTATTAGCGAGTCTTTCAGCCCCAGACTGGTTCACCTCGGTTCCCAATTATGTCATCCGAGCACATGCACAGATGACATGAACTAGGTTCCCCAAACTACCCTATGTCCCCAGCACAAGTATGCACCCAATCGCATCCTCAAGGAACATTTTTTGTGGGTTGATACCACGGATGAGGATATCATGAAAGCCATTGTTGATTTGTAGACCATTTGAATCAAACTCCAGGACAATTTAGAAATCTTACAACATCTCATATGTCGTTACAAATTGTAACGCAAGTGAAAGAAAAATACTCGGAGGACTTAAATGAGTCGATACCGCGGCTGGGGACATCAGAAAAGGCTTGGTTGATTCGGCAGACTATTTGATTCAAACTAAAAAAATAAAATAAAAATTGAGAAATTAAAAATTAAAAAATATAAAAATTGAAAAATTTGAAAATTTAAAAATATAAAAAATAAAAAATTGAAAAGTTTAAAAACTTGAAAATTTAAAAATTTAAAAATTGAAAAGTTTAAAAATTTTAAAACTTAAAAATTTAAAAATTTTAAAATTTAAATATCTCAAAACCAAAAAATTTTGAAATTTTGAAAATTTAAAAATTTAAAAAAATAATAATTTAAAAATTTAAAACCTCAAAAATTTAAAAATTTTAAAATTTAAAGATTTAAAAATTTAAAAATTTGGAAACTTAAAAATTTAAAATCTTAAAAATTTAAAAATTTAGAAATTTAAAAATTTAAAAATTTAAAAATTCAAGAATTTAAAAATTCAAAAATTTAAAAATTTGAAAATTAAAAAAAAAAAATTAAAAAAAAAATTAAAAATTCAAAAAATTCAAAATTAAATTTTGTCACCCCTACTTTTTTTTAAATTTATTCTTTTTATTTTCGTAAATAATTTGATTTTCATAAAAGATCTTTCACCGATTTATTATAAATTATTTCGGAGTACCTTTCAAGGATTTTCAAGCCTTTTCGACAAAAAATAACAGTTACCGTTCACGTATTTTACCTTTCCAAGGCATAAACTGATTCAAAAATTGAAAATAAAAAAATCCGGTTTTGTGACATTCTTTTTTATATTACCCCAAAATTACCCAAGGGGGTGATAAAATCGCGATATTACTGTATGTACTGACAAATTTGTAAAATTGAAAAAAAAATACAAATTACAAATTGCAAAAATTTCTAAAAATCTAAAAAGAAAAAAAAATCTAAAAATAAGAAAAGTTAAGAATTTCGAAATAGAAATATTTTGAAAATTAAAGATTCTTAAAAATTCATAAGTTATAAAATTTCAAAAAGTTTAAGAATTTTGATATTTAAAAATCTAGAGATTTGAAAATTCAAAAAAATCTTAGAAATCAAACTTAAATAAAAAAAAATAAATAAAATATTTAAAACTTTGGATATAAAAAAGTAAAAAAATATTTCAAATTAAAAAAATCAAGTGTGAAACATTATAAAATTTCTAAGCTCAAAATATAAAGAGTTAAAAATTGAAAATTTACTATATTTACAAACTTGAAAAAATACGAAATTATCAAAATTAGTAATAAACTTTATATTTATTTTGCATAAGCTAGTTCTTATCACAAATGCTAAATGCCAAGCAATATTTCGTTTCGTCGAAAGAGGATTAAATAGGAACGTTTCCCGAATTTCTCGCCATTCTCATTTCCACTCCACTGCACTGTTGCAACGCCTTTGTCGTGTGTTCTCCGGTTTAAGAATAAAGAAGCTTTCCCAGCGCGTGAAAATTCATTCCCTCTCCTCCCTTACCAAATTGACAACAAGTAATGCCATCGCAGCACTAGCATCGGCACCAGCAGCAGCGGCATCACTCGAACGCAAATGTAATCCTCGTTAAATCCGATGAGATTATGAAATGAAATTTTATGCAAATGGCACTGGGGTCCCATCGACGCTTCTCCACCGAAAAAAAAACTAAATGAAAAAAACAACAAGCAGCGTATCTTATTATGGGAGTGAACCGGTGCAGTTGCCATGCTTGCTGTCGGTCGCACTTGATCCCCTGGCGAGATGGGGTACCTGAGACCATGTTTCGCTAACGACGCTCTAGTTTCGAAGGATGAAGTCTTCACATTTTTCGGCAGGAATAGTTTTGCCTTCATTTTCTGCAGTCTTCTCTTCTAACCTGGTGGGAAGGATACAATCACACCGAAAGTGAATTAATCCAACACTACCCTCAAACGTTACAAAAAGGAAGGTACTTATGGCAACCGGAATGCAATTAGGTGAGAGCTGTTTATGGGAGAAACCCCCCAAAGCTCAGGTCGGCAAACCTGCGAAACCCTTGTTTGTCCAAACGTATTCATACCACACCGGGGGAGGAAACTTTATAAAGCATGATTACACATTCGCCCTCTTTCGTCGACTCGAATTCCAAGTGAAACAGTTCAGCGTACCCGACGAAACTTTATGCTGTGGCGAACGCAAATGAATTTGGCTTGTTCCCGGTTGACAGGTGACGACTCCGACAGCACTCTTCAGTTCTGTAGCAGCACTTGAATTTACATTCGAATTCAGGGGAACCATTTAGTAGCTTGGGGGATGGGGAAACTAGTTAGACAGTGTGAACAAACTCTGCATAAATGGTTTTAATTCAGATTATGTAGAATTTCTGCAATTAAGGGGAGTTTATGTTTAAGGCTGAAGAGAAAGTAAAGGATTTGCTTTTCAGATCAAATGGTCATATATTATAGGTCATACACGCTTTCTATTAGCACTGTATTGGATTGGAAGAATTATTTCATAGTGTTTTTAAACCAAAAACTGTGATATAAAATTCAAATAAAGTTTATTAGATAGCAGATCCAATAACTTTCTTCTGGATGTTTATATTTAACCATCTCCATTGATCTTCCTTCAATCGATTTTCTTGCAACAGGTTGCATTCGACTATGAGTTCTGTTTTATTTTATCCTGTTAAAATTGTGCCAAATTTGACTATGGGTTCAAAAGCTGTGTCCAAAAACACAGATTACAAAACCGTAAGACAACATTACTGCGGTAAATTATGCATGTTTTTTTTTTAGTTTACTTTTGGAGTGAAATGACAACCTATCGCGATTAATCGTAATAACACTTAATTTTAATTATGCTTTCCTAAACGCACAAGACGATGACCACGAAAGCAAGGTGAAACTGAGCAGCAACAAGCATCGTCGCCCAACATCAACACTAAGGAAGAGGTGGAAATTACGTGACAAGGAAATTACATGTCACCAGGAGGTTGATGTTTCTTTTTATTCAACTTTTGCTTCTTCTGAAGCGAAGTTGGCATTTTTTTTCCTGCTTACGCGTGGTCGCCCCCTTTCAGCGCTGTCTGCTGCTTCTCGTTAAGCTCGTTTAATGTCGGTTTATCACGGGAAGGTTATTGCTGTGCATACTTTGCTGGGTGTCCGTGGGTTTAATTAAAATTAAATTTACATTCGCTTAAGCGAACTGGAATGCAATAGAGCAACCGTAAGGCACGTACCGAGATGGTTCTGATGAAATTTACTTGTTGAAATATTTGACCAACAATTTTGAAAATAATGAGTAGGAATATAATTTTTTAAATATTATTGGTGAAGTATTATGTTTCTAGGTGTGAAAAATGTGCCATCTATTGCACTGAATCCTAAAGCCAGAAAAGGTATGGACCACACTCCTGAAATAATATTTAATATTTGTTAGGTACATTCAGCTTGTGCTATAACGGTGTAAATCCGGTCATATCGCCAGGCTTGGTTCAACATTGAAGCTGACAATATGACGTGACCCATGCCGAGGCCCGAGGGCATGAATGGTCTGAGGGGTGAAACAAAACAATTAGTCAGGTAGTGGATGTTCCACAGAGTGAGGGATGCTTTGGTGGTAAATGGGTGGCAGTAGAGGTGTGCGCCGCCGCACCACGCCGCCGCCGCCGGCAGTTTTTGGCACGCCGCCGACGCCGACATTTTTGCATCGGCGCGCCGCCGTTTAAAATTTACCACGCCGATTGAAATTTTCAGTGGAAAATCCTAAGATTAATTGGATTCTCCGTATAATTTGCTGATATACCTCTACAACATTACGTTGAAACTTCAGAGAATTTTTCGTGAGGATTCCAATTATTTCCATGAAAATTCCTTACAATACCTTGTTAAAACTTCGAAGAGCTAAAACTAAGCGTGTGAAAATTGCGAAAAATGAAAAAAATTAAAATCTAATTTAAATTGAATTTTTGAATAGAAAAGAGTTGTTCGGCAGAAAGTCACAAGACTGAAAGTTGTTAGGCCGAATCGTTCAACCGAAAAGATTAATTGGTAGAAGCATACCCGAGCAAAGCTTAAGAGCAAATCGATAACTTGTTTTAATGTTGTGAAATCATCGATTATGTTTACTTAATTTGATATATTTTGGTCGTTTTAACGGTTAAAATAACAAAACGTTTATCAGAATCAGCTTACCGTGAAATCAAATCAAAAACTATTCTGCTGTCGATGAGAGGAAATCGAAAACTAAATTTGATATTGGTTTCCGATAGCAAAATAAGTACACAGCTTGATGTCATATCATTCAATTTAATAGTCTACAGCAACATGAGATCAAAATATATAATTAATCATGATGATTTATACATATTTGAAAACAAATTGTGAATCATTTTGTTGTCAAAATCAAAATATTCTATATGCTCTTATTATGTTTTCAGACTTAGATAGGATAAGTAGCCTACAGATATTTGGCCGAGAATCTTATTTGGTCGAACAGTTCCTTTGGCTAAAAAAATCGTGAACTTGTCCTTCGGCTGAAATAGTCGTTTGGTAGAAAGGGCAATTTGGTCAAAATGGACATTCGTTCGAAAGTGTCGTTCGGCTGAATTGGTCATTTAGGATATTTTCACGACAATAACGGGAGAATCTTTTGAATTTCGCCTCAAAAAATTGATTAACTTCCCAGAAATTCTTCAAGTTTTTCCAGAATATTCATTTGAAAATTATTTTAAGATTTTCCACGGGAACTACTTTCACGTTTCGAGAACTCTTTGTAATTACCAAGGGAAATTGTTTGGAATTTACATGAGAATTTCTACAGAGTTTTTACGGGAAGTTAGTCTAAATTTCTACAGGAAAATATTCGGAATATTCACGGAAAATTCCTATTGAGTCTCTGTTGAGTATTCTTTAAAATTCACACAGAAAATTTTGACTATAGTGAAAGAGATGCTTTAACGTTGACTTCCCCAATCTAAATTAATCAAGCCGGTTAGTTTGTTATCCTTTATTAGAGTGATTTTTTTTTTTCGCAGGGAGAAGTTCATCATTAAACGGCTAGTTTGGCATAGCCAACCTTAAAACATCGGAAAAATGCTCGGAGTTTGTTTTTGGTTTCTTCAGAAAATTCTTTCTACTTTCGATTAAAAATTCTTGGTAAGTTTCATTCCATTCCAATAAGACTGGAAGTGACAGACGGCCGAGCTGGTATTTTGGCCGAAAAAGCCGTTTGCCCGTTTCGTTCGTCTGGCCGAAACCATCGTTGCCCAATAATGTTATTTAGCAGAAATAGTTTTTTGACAGAATAGGTCATTTGGCCAAAAATGTCATTTGGCCAAACGGGGTCATACGGCCAAATTTCAATGACTGAACCTCGTACTGAACGGGTAATATGGTCAGAAATGGCCAGTTGTTTGGCGAAATGGTCTTTTTGACAATTGACCATTGAACAAAATTTCGTGGCCTCTTTATGTTTATGTCAATACTAGACTTTAGGCCAAAAGACATCTAGCCAGGTATCATTTAGCAAAACGGAAACTGTTAACAGATCAAAACTTGTTTTGATTGTTTGACTGAAAATGTAGTTTGACCGAAAGCGATGTACAGCCAAAAGGAAAATTTGGACGGACTTGTAAAAAGTTGTTTACTCTAACAGATCATTTAGCTGAAAATGCCGTTCGAGTGAAAAAGTCGTTTGACCGAATATACATCATTTGACCAAAAATGCCATTTGGTAAAAAATGGCATTTGGCAGAAAGAGTCATTTGGCCCTTAAATGTCCTTTCTGCAACCTTCTTTGAAAAGTGTCGTTCGGCTGAATTGGTCATTTTGCCAAAGAAGACGTTTATTCGAATTGATCATTTGACAGAAAATGCTGGTCGGCCAGAAAGGTTGTTTTGCAGAAAGGACATTTTCTGGCCAAATTACCATTCCTACCAAACACCATTGTCGGTCAAATGATCTATTTGGTAAAAAGATTTTTTCGGCCAAATTACCAGTTCAATTACATTTCGGCTGAATGTACATTTCGGCTGTATGTCGTTTTCGGTAAAAATACATTTTTTGGTCGGACCATTTTTGGCCTGATAACAGTTTCGGATAAACGTTCAATTCTGCTTAATGGGGATTGGTTAGATGGCTTTTGGCTTAAATGTTAGTATCGACTTAAAAGTAGAGAGGTTACGAAATTTCGTTCAACAGTCTTTTCAACGTAAATGTCATTATGCCAAACGGATGGATATTATGAACTAAATTACCCATTCAGTTATTGACATTTGGCCGTAACACCTGTAGGCCTAAATGATATTTTCGGACAAGTGACATATTCTGTCAAACGACCATATCGGCCAATCGGCATTTTTGGGTTGATGACCTATTCGGCAAAACGACCTGTTGGGGAAAACGACTTTTACGGCCAAATTACCAGTTCGGACATACGGCTTTCGGACAATGGAATTTCCCAAGAATTTCTTACGGACAATACACTAGTCGTACGATAACTGTAACATGACATTCTAGACGTCAAACAATTGTCAGATGTCGTCAAAATAGAAGTGCATCTGATTGTTCACCGCTATGCAGTGATCATCGACTTTGACATAGTTTTGAAGCTCAGCTGTTCGATAACTGCAAAACTGATGTAACTTTCGAAACAAACAATCCAAAAATATTTTCCAAATTTTGGTTTTCCTCCAGACCTTTCTGGAAAAGTTCATTAGATTTTTCATGCGAAATTTAAAAAAAATCTTCTTTTAATGTCTTGAAAATATGCCGAAAAAATGCAAAAAATAGCTTAGAAAAACGTAATGGAAAAAATCGCCACGCCGATTCACGCCGCCGCCGCCGGATAAAATTGCTTTCGGTGTGACGCCGAAAACGTCGCCGCCGCTGGCCAAAATTCTGACAAACGCCGCCACCGACGAATATCGGACCGGCGCACACCTCTAGGTGGCAGCGGGTGGTACCCGCTCACCTCCAATTAGCGCATATGCGGTGCAGGCGAAAGGGAGTTGGGGATATTACATGTAATACCCCTCAAAGTGACCCGAGCAGCACAAGTCAGACAAAAATGGTTACAGCAACTTGATTGTGACTGAATCTGGTAGCAAATAAGTTGCAGTAACCTATGTGAAACATGCGTGCTGCTGTGGGAGGGACCGAATGTGTGGACAAGCACACAAGTAAGCCTCACATGGTACGTATGGTCGGTAGTGATAGAATCAACGAAGTCTCACTAGCCCTGGCATGAGTGTCGAGGGGTTGATGCTTTTGGGGCACCTCAGAAATAGGAGAGGGAAGATCCATAAAGTACGTCACGCAAAATTGGGCGATTTTCAACCTCCCCTCCCCCCTTCGTCACACTTTTTGTATAAAACCTTTGAAAATTTTGTATGAGTCGTCACGCTGCTCGGAACCCCCCCTCCCCCCTAGGAGCGTGACGTACTTGAAAGCGTGACATGAAAGGCAAGTGGTGCCACTCTGTTGCAGGACGGGATGACCCCCACACGGATCGAGGACTATATGGTCTAAAAAGTGTCAGCAGAGGTACTTCCTTTTCGAACGTTACTAGCGCCTGTAATTTTCGATGGATTTTGAAGATTTATATATTAATCGACACGGCACTCTCCAGTAATTTGCCAGTTAAGATTTCTAACGATAAGCTATTTAAAATTTCAATTCTTGTCAAAGCCAGTAACAGTTTTAGATGTAACCAAACCAATCTCGTTTGTGCATTCCTAACACGGACATCACAATGATGTAAGTCACGGGCCTTCGAGTCCACAGCAAGATTTTCTTTGTGTATTAAATAAGCAGTGCGCGAGTCATTCCTCCAGTGTGTGACAGCAGCGCGTACGGACGTGCTTTTTGCTCGCGGATTTTTTTTCAAGTGTTTTTTCTCGTTCATGCTCTGTGTTTACGTTTTCGCTTCGTCGCGTTGGCGTTCTTTTCTCCCGGACCCCCAAAAGTTAATGGTCCCCAGGTCCGATTCCACCGCGTGCAGCCTTCCACGTTCATGGCCTTCCACGAAGTCGCTGGCTCATATCTGGTTCTCTGTTGAATATTGTTTTCGCTATTCTTTCTTCCGACATTCGCACTAAGTTACCAGCCTACTGAAGTTAGCCGTATTTTCAACGATTCACAATATTTTCTTCGTTGTATACTTGATACAGCTCATGATTCATGCGTCTGCACCACATACCATTTTCTAGTTTCGCCTCTTTTAACGTCCATGCTTCATGTCCATAAAGGACCACTGGTAGAATCAGAATTTTGTATAGATCAAATTTCATTTCCGTCTACATGTTGCGGGACCTAAGCTGGTTACGTAATCCGTAAAAGGCCCTATTCTCAGCAGCAATACGTCTTTTCACTTTACGGGAAACATCATTGCCACATGTCACAAGCATTCCAAGGTAAACAAATTCTTCAACAACTTCAAACACATCCCCATCAAGCACTACTAGGTCTTCCTCTATCTCTACCTGCCACCATGTATTTTGTCTTGGTAGAGTTAATGGTGAAGACTAAGCTCACCATTTCCCGATTCAGCGGGACAAAAGCCTTCACTACTGCTCTGTGATCGATTTCAATAACGTCGATGTCGTCCGCAAAGCCCAGGAACATATGCGACCGAGTGATGATAGTGCCTTTCCTCTGCACGCCAGATCTCCTAATAGCTCTTCGAATGCAATGTTGATCAATAAATTCGAAAGTACCCACAATCAATCCAAACAAGGTTGACACTTCGTCTGCAATCCAAATACTTGATTTCGAGCTATCCAGCATTGCAAGCTCAATTTTACGAGCCACGTCGATTATTGGCAATAAAATCTTCATCGCGAATGATGTCCAACAGATCGGCGGTGCAAAGTCAGGTAAGTAGGCTTATAGCAGGTGTAGGCCAGCATTGTCTATTATCCGATACGGCGTACCAGCATGGTCCAAAGTACTAGAGGCCGGGTGCAATGTTAAGAAATTAATCAGGGTACACCGGCTGATGTGTCTGCGGATTGCAAACGCATACAGCACCATATCTTATGAGGCGGTGTGCGTCATTGCTGGGATGATGTCGATAGACATACTTCTGGAGGAAGATGTGGAGTGCTTCAACGACAAAGACTCGGTGCAAGTGCGATGTGTCAAGAGAGCAGCTTCGTTGTTCAAATGGCAAAGAGCATGGGACACTGCCGTCAACGTCGCTGCTGCGTTATAACGTCGAGTGCGTTAGCATAGGCGTGAGCGTTCTCAATAGTCCTCCCCTGATGTATTGCATAATTGCGGGCCCGAATACGGACTGGCGAAAGGGTTTTGGTTTTAGTGGGTCGGGTGATCCCATCCCCGCACTACCTGAGTTAACCTCCTCAGGTACCTGTTGCAGATCTCCGTTAACCCTTGCTCAAGAAAAAAAAACACTCTAGTCTGTGCCTTTTCTTATAGATTGGGCATATGAGGCCGTCCAACCAGCCGGCAGGCAGTTCTTCATCCTCCCATATTTTCTGGATAATGTGGAGCTCGACCGGGATCTCGTCCTTTCCAGCAGCTTTACTGTTTTTCAGCTCGTTTAGAGCCTTCTTAACCTCGTCCAGCGTTGGTGGTTACACAGCTTGACCGTCGCCGACTATGTCCTTCCTGCTCCTTAAAACACCTTCATTTTCACCGTTTAACAAATCTTCGAAGTGCTCCTTGTCTGTCAGTAAATTCTCCTCTCGGTCATTGCACATGGCGGCCACTGGCGCAGTCTTATGCCGCGCGCCATTTACAGTTGCGTAAAACCTCCGCATATCGTTTCTATCCATGTTCTCCTGCGCTTCAGCTATCACACTCTCTTCGTGTTGCCTTTTTTCTACGGTGGGCTCGTTTCTCTTTTGCCCTTGCTACACTGTACCGCTCTCTGTTGGAATGGGTAGTGGCTCGCATTCGATTCCTAGCAACATTTTTGTCGTCCGTCACTCGCTGGCACTCCTGGATATTTTCCCACAATCTGTTGATGTCGCCAGATCCGGTGGCATCTCCTATCCGCTCGTCCAGCTTCTGGTGGTACTGTTCAGCAACTCCCTTAACTGACAAGCGTTGGATATTGAAACGCATCGTTCTATTGATTCGTGAATTTGTGACGCTGGAAAGTCGCGCTCGATTTTTTGCAACTACAAGATAGTGATCCGAGTCGATGTTCGGACCTCTGAAGAACCTTACATCTATAGCATCCGAGAAATGTCGTCCGTCGACCAGCACGTGGTCTACCTGTGAGCAAGTGTCTCCACTCGTTCATATTCTTCCGTGCGAAGTAGGTACTGCTTATTGCCATCCCTCTAGCAGCAGCGAAGGTTACAAGTCGCAGACCGTTATCGTTAGTAGCAGAATGAAGAGCTTCCGTACCAATGATAGGGCGAAAAAAACTTTCTCTTCCGATCTGCACATTTGCATCCCCGATGACAATCTTTACATCGTGTGTTGGGCACTCTCCGTAGGCCTTATCAAGGCTCTCATAGAACTCATCTTTCACGTCATCAGGCTTATCGTTCGTTGGGGCATAGATGCTGATCAGGCCATAGTTGAATAATTTTCCCTTCATTCTCAACACGCAAATGCGGTCGCTTATCGGTTTGCACCGGATAACACGCTTCATCTGCTTTCCGATTACCATGAAGTCAACTCCTCGTTTCGCTCTGTCACCACCGCTGAAGTGAATGAAGTGTTCGCTGAATCGCTCACCTGAATGAAGTGTTCGCTAGGCCACCGTATTTCCTAGATTGCTGCCACACTCACGCCGACATTCTGCAGCTCACGAGCCAGGAGCCCAACACGTGCGGGTTCATTCAAAGTTCTTACGTTCCAAAATCCGACTTTCCAATCTTCCAATCTTCCGAGTCTCTTGAAAGGAGCTTTTGAATCTCTTGAAAATAGGCTTCCGCAGCTCTTGATAAGATGCTTCTGCGCCTCTTGTAGAGAGGCTTTCAAGCCTCTTGAATGACGGCTTTCGAGCCACTGAAAATGAGGCTTCCTTTGCATTTTGAAAGGACGCTTCTGAGCCTCTTGAAAGAAGAATTCCGAGCTTCGGAAAGGAGGCATCCGAGTCTCTTGAAATGAGGGTTTCGAGCCTTTTAAAAGGAGCCTTTCTAGCTTTAAAAAAAAGGCTTTCTTCCCTCTTAAAAGGAGGCTTCCGAGCCTGTTGAAAGTAGGCTTCCGGGCCTCTCAAAAGCAGGAGTACGGGCCTATTTTTTTTTTTTTTTTTTTTTTTTTAACGAGGGTAATGGAAATCTGCAAACAGACACCTGGGGAGGCGAACCCAGGTAGTGTGGGGATGGGATCACCACTCCCGACCCACTAAAACCAACTCCTTCCTCTCCAGTCATTCCCCCGGCCCGCAATTAAGCAATACTTCGGGGGATGACTATTGGGCATTGCGCCCCCTCCATGACGTACACAAGTGCACGTATGCGCCTCAGCTCTTCGACACTCCCCATGCAACACATTTGCACAAGACACACTGGCACCACATGTGCCCCAACACTCACCTGCCTATGCCGCTTGAATGACTGCAAGGGACAAACAGGTACCCTGCAGGGGTACCCCATGCCGCCATCTCACAACATAGGCAGTCCTCACTCAGTGTGGTGTTCACCCCATCCTGCAACAAGGTGCCACCACTTGTCTACCAAGCCGGAGGCGACCCTAGGTTAGTGGCTCCTATGCCGCTCCTACCTCAGCTACGAGGCAGACCCTTTCATGTCTCCTATTTCTGAGGTGCCGCAGAGGCATCAACCCCCCGACACTCCTGCCAGGCCTAGCGAGACTTCACTCATTCCGTCCCTGACAGCCGGATCACACTACTGCCTAAGCAGCCACTCTGACCATACGTACCATGCGAGTCTGACTTGTGTGCCCGCTCATACATTCAGTCCCGATCGCTTGCACCACTTGTGCACCACTCTCTTTGACATTCAGTCACTCACTCAGTGGGGGTAGTAATACCCCCATCTCCCATTTTTATCCACTCTGTGCACCTCCCGTGCATCGTTTGGGCGTGGAACACGCGGCACGTCAGACATGCCTAACACTCACCTACCCAGGCTTTGATTCTGCCAATAGGTCACCGTTAGGTACTATGCCGGTAGCACCCACCCATTGACGTTTCGAAGCCCAGGTAGTCCTCAGCCAATGTGGTGGTCTCCCCATCCTGGAACGGGGTCGCACCACTACCTTACATGTCTCCGATTTCTGAGGTGCCGCAGAAGCATCAACCCCCCGACACTCCTGCCAGACGCAGCGAGACTTTCGTGTCCCCTACTACTGAGGTGCCGCAGAGGTATCTGCCCCCCGACACTCCTGCCAGGCCTCACCAGACTTCAGTCATTCTAACACTACCGACCATGCGTACCATGCGAGACTTACTTGTGTGCTCACCCATACACTCGGTCCCTCATTCTGTGGGGGTATTACGAGTAATACCCCCAACTCCCATTCGCTTGCACCACATGTGCACCACTTGGGGGTGTGTGGGTACCACCCACTGCCACCCGCTTGCCGCCGAAGCAGCTCTCACTCTGTGGAACCTCCACAGGCTCCGTTAACGACCTGGCTAATTGTTTCACCCCCAGGCTATTCATCCCTTCGGCACGGGTCGCCTGACACCTTGGGATTCAGGGTTAGGGGCTTGTATGCTTTAAGCGGCACACGGTCGCTTGATAAGGTTTGCTTGCGGATATGTGGTTTTTGGGAGGGAATTAACAGCGCCCCTGTTAACCCCACCACCTCCTAGGCAGAACCCCCTGACTCACAGACGGCTGGGGAGGGGTCGTCAAGCCCTTGGACATGGTCCCTGTTGCCCGCACGAGTACGGGCCTATTGAAAGAAGGATTCTGAACCTCTTGAAAGGAGGTTTCCGAGCTTTGTGTATAAAGGCTTCCGAGCCTCTTGAATGGAGGCTTCCGAGCCTTTTGAAAAGAGGCTTCCAAGCTTTTTGAAAAAAGGCTTCCGACCCTCTTGAAAGGATCTTTCGGAGCTTTTTGGAAGAAGGCTTCTGAACATCTTGAAAGGAAGCATTCGAGCCGCTTTGAAGATGACTTAGAAACGTAGAAAGATGCTTCTAATCCTCTAGCAACGAAGTAACTGAGCTTTTCTAAAAAAAGCCTCCATGTCTCTCTCCGAAACTTTAGATTTTAGATTTTTGTACAAAAGCCTGTGTCTAACATATTATTCAACATTTTGTTTAGATCAGGTAGGTTGCATTGAAGATTTTTAAAATTCGCTCATTCTACCTTTTTTCCGTTGGATCTTTAGTTCTGCAGCCCCTCATTCGCTGATCTGGTTGAGGAGAGGTTCAATTGGCTTTGATTTACTGATCGCCATGCATATTAGCCAGACAAAGTTTCGAAATAAAAAATACACAATTATCAAAACATTATCAATAAGCTCCAATTGAAATTGTAATACGCCCGCCATTATGCATTTTTGTCCGAGGTACCCCCTATGGCCAGCGAAGGTACCCCCAGGGGTACATGTACCCCAGGTTATTTTGCAGTTACTTGGTCGTCAAACATTTCCCGCTTTTCCCGCTTTCTCTGTCCATGCTGCATGAGGGCGCACAAATGCGCAAGACTCTACATGACTTTACGATGGTTACATTCATTCCCGCTCCAATCAGCTGCTGAATCTCATGAAATTTCGTAACGATTGCTTCTTAGTTGCATTCCTACTAACTTTCCACTCGAATTATAATGTGAAAATATTTGTTACAAAGAATACAAAACTCAAACAGAGATTATTTTTATTTTTTCCCAAATAATAACAATACTTCTCAATATAAAATCTAAAACGAACATATCCACAATCTTCAATGCTTGGCTCCGGCACAATAAAAAATTTAGGCTTCAGTTTGACAACCAAATCTATTCTATTCGCACTACCCAGATCATGGCTTGTTATGATTCGAAACGTGGTTAGCGACGTGTAGCCATTGACCTAAAGACACTATATACAAAGACGGGAAGTCTGATCCCTGAACAAATAAATCCCCAGGCAACTCTGCGTACGCAACACTGTTGATGCTGGATATACTTTCCACATTGGTCTATACGAATTTCATAATTCAAAAATAAATTCATGGAAAAAATATTCAAATAATAATACAAACATATTTATTCATGCTGGTTCAAATGAACCCTTGCCAAATGTTTCGGCGTTCCAAAATATAATGACAGGTCTCTTGCTCGATTGAAATGACACTGACAGTAAATTTTGAATTCCAATTGGAACATTTCCCGTCTTTGTTTACAGTGTCTTTACATTGACCGAGCCGAATGGAGAACAATCTGATATACCGCACAGGCCACTTCGGCCTTAGTCCGAATAAATAAATAAAAAAATATGATTCGGAACAGTTTTTGCATTTCTTTCATCGTTGTTCGTTATCTATTGAGAGCGATTTCTGCAATCCCTGGTCGTTGCCAATCGACGAATCAGCCGAAGAAACGAAAAAAGCAGCAATCGCAGCTGCCGCAGGTGCAAGCAGAGCGGAAGGCGAAGTACCCGCCTGTGTTTGTGAAGGGCAATTTGCCTGATTTGCGCCCGAAAATTCTCCAACTGGTCGCGAATGGGGATGAAATGTACTTTTCGGCTCTGCAGCGAGGGCGTAAAAGCGATGCCGGCGAACAAGGGCCATCATCAATCCGTCGTTGAGTTGCTTGAGGTCCACAAATATGAGTACTACACTCATGACCACCCCGGCACGAAGCCGCTTAAGGCTTTGCTGCGAGAATTCCACGACATGAAGGAAGAAGAGCTCCAAGCTGAGCTCGAAAGTTGCGACCTGAAGCTAGTGGCCGTTTCCAAGGTTGCTCGTCACGACAAGGCGAGGAGATATCGCGACCAGCTTTATCCGGTCAATCTGGAGCACGGCTCCACCACCTGGAAGGACCTGAAGCTGGTCGGTATTATAAATCACACCGTCGTTGACTGGGAGCAATATCGGCCAGTGCACCGCGAAGTCACGCAGTGTACCAACTGCTTAAATTTCGGGAACGGCACCAGGAAATGCCGTATGAGGCTGCGCTGCAACAAGTGTGGCGAACCCCATCCGACCGAAGAGTGTGACAAGATGAGGTTGGCCGATCCCAAGTGCGCCAACTGTGGTGACAAAAATCGGACCACCACAAAGGGCTGCCCAAAGCGAACGGAGTTCCTGGAAATTCGGAAGAAGGCTCTCACCAGAACCCTTTCGAAGAAGAACCGTGTTTCTGCACTCAACGAGGTGAACTATCCGGCCATGGTTGCTCCCCGACGAGCGATTTCGATCCTCCCACAGTTACAACCGCACAGGCGACTGGCAGCAGCAGCTGCGTCGGTTCAAGTTCCAGCACCGCCGGCTCTATCCTCCAGCGGATGGCCACCGCTCCCTCCTCCTGGATTCCGTAGGCAGCCGGAGAACGACAATGTTCCACCGGAAGAAAATGCTCCGATCTACACCCCGGAGCAACTGATGCCGATATTCGCGCAGCTCGCCAGTCGGTTGCGCGGATGTTAAACCCATTTCATCCAGGTTTTCACTCTTGGCAGGTTGACGCTTGCTCGCTCAAAAGCAAAACTATCGAGCTGAAGGATTTCCTTGAGGAGTAGGAAATAGACGTGGCGTTCATCACCAAAACGCACCTGAAACCGGAGGTGAACGTCAACATCCCGGATTTTCGCATCGTGCGACTCAACCGGCCGTCCAGGGGAGGTGGTGTGGCCATCGCACTTCGATACAACATCAACTGTCGCCTGCTGTCAAGCTTCCAGCTGAGTGTCATCGAGGCCATCGGTGTCGAAGTTACTACTTCTGTCGGCACAATCACGCTCATCGCGGTGTACTGCCCAACTCAATCCAAAGCCGGCGACGGATCATCGGCCGCCCTTCGAAGGGACATCGTCAAGCTCACTCGGAGTTAGTACATCATTGCCGGCGACCTGAATGCCAAACATCAAGCATGGCATGGCACCATCTGAAGCAATGATATGGAGGAAGGCCACTACATGATCCAGAGTCTGGATTCCGCTACTCGGCTTAGTCGGTCCGGAGTACATGCTACAATCGACCTGTTCATCACAAATATGTACGACCATATTTCGTAGCCTGTTGATTATCAGGACCCCAGCTCGGATCACTATCCGGTGGTGGCGGAAGTGGGCTCCTCGGTCAATCGGCATCAGCAGTCCCGGCGAAACTACCATCGAGTCGACTAGTTCCAAAGTTGCGTGGACGACAACATCAACTACCAGCGACATCCGATTATACCAGAAAAGTCAACGAGCAGCTGCACGCCATCCAAGAAGGCCTGTCCCAGGCCCGTGAACAACAACAGGCCCGTGTTCCAACTGCTCGAGTGGTAAGCAACACCCTAACCACAGACAAATAGACGTAATACTAATGAAATTTCCATCGTCCATCGACTCAACGGTCGCTTTGAGTTCAACTGATTAGAATGAATTTTAGTTCTATTTATTTTCCAGGATGATTGAGCATTACTCATTCTAATCCAACTAAAACATCGCGCAGGATGCGCACGTCCATTACAACAATTACCTGTACAACTTTTCAACCAGAAATGATATTGACCACCAAGAATACAAAAATGCATAGCAGCTGGATAATGTGGCAATTTCAGTGAGACATTACTCAACAAGTTTGACTAACTTACCTGCACAATAAAATGCGGGAAAACTTAAACACCATGCATGACTTCCGAAACCAACTTTAAATAATTAGGTAATTTCATGTTGGTGAAACATGCGAGACCATAGCTAGATTTGAGGGAGTAAGTTTCTCAGCGCTAGGCGACAGGAAATTAAAATAATCATAGCAGGCGCCGAGCATCCAACAATAAACCTATCGCACGCCATGCTGGGTGTAGCTCGCAATAATTCTGCTGTTGTGTGTAAATATCTTCGGTGTTGTTGTTGCTGCATCCGGTGCTGGGTGCGACTTTCCGTTAGAAAATTTGACGTTCCAAAGTTGGGCTGCAGAGCGGAAGAACGATGACGGTCGGCGGCAGTTAATACTACGCTGCAAGTTAACTCCTGGAGATGTGCTGGGAAAGATCGCGAGAAAGTTTAGCTTGCTCAGTTTCGGTTCCAGAATTACAATTAGTTGTAGGATAAACTGGGTTGGATAGTTGCGTACGTACGCTGAAAGTGATAGCACACCTACCGCAAACAGTTTCTGCGAAACTGAACAAACTTTCTTCAGGAAGCCACTGTTTTATAATTCGGAACTGGGACATTTTAAGACTCCACTTCCAGGTTTATTGTAAATCAGTTTAAATTACTGAAAGCGTATACGAGTGCCGTGGTGCAGAGAAATATATTGTTAGTAGTGAAACATTGTTTCAGATGGAAAACAATAAGATTTATGACATCGTAATGCTTCACGGCAAATGGGACTTCAATTAAACGAAAGATTGAATAAAGTAATCAATCAGATGTCTATTAATGCAGCCTACTGTTTGAAATATTAATTCTAATGATTTATTTATCGCAGTTTTCGACATGTTAACAAAGAACATGTACTTCCCAAAAAACGCAATTAGGTTCAGGATTCCCTTTAGTAAATGTATATAATAAAAATGAAATGGTCTGTGTTCGTATCCGCATAACTCGAAAACGGCTGGATGGATTTTCTTCATTCCTTCAGCCGAAATGTTTTATTGTTTCACGGTTTATATGTAATTTTATCATTAAAATTCACGAGTAAGGTTGAAATTATGAAAACTGAAATAAGGATATTTCGCATGGGTTTTTCAAAGCACATTTTCGCCTACTATGCAGGACAACGTCTGCCGGGTCAACTAGTGTTCCCCAAATGCTTTACTTGTTCATTTGTTTAATAAAACGGATGTGATGAAATTTACTTGAAAAATAAGTCACAAGATAAATCGCAAATGTACCATGCGTCTCCATATGCTTTCTTGCTTATATGCTGCTGAACAGCTCTTAAAATCTCTTCCTATCATTTCCCCTGGGAGGCCCGTTTTTTGCCTGAAAAATACTCATGAGGAAATTCAGATATCGATGTACCTTTTCCAACTTTGTGATCAAATAATCTCGAAAAAAACGCCAGTAACCAGTCAAATTTAGAAGTTGAGAACTACAGATGCAACACATGAGAATCACGAATACAAAAACTTTTTCCGATTTTGTCGTCCAGTTATAATCACTATTTTGCTATTCAAATAATGAATTTCATTGCTACGCTTTCAACACCTTTCCGCTATAGTATTCCATAAATGATGGAAGGAGTGTTGCAATTTTTAGCATCAAACGCACAAATGAGGCACATGTTTGTTTGCTCATCAAACTAGCAACTGATACTGTTGCTGGTGAACTTTTTATTTTTCATTCACTCTCTCGTTTTCAGACCAAATACCCTTTACCAGACAAAGCACCAAATTGAATAAAATACTGTTCTAACCGGTGTCGGGCAATGGGCGCGGTAGAGTTTGCTGTCCACATAGCTACCGTTGTGCCACTTATCGCTCGAACGGAAGCTTCACTCCATAGGGAATAATGGCAATACGTAACTTCTAG